>NC_045444.1:27883822-27957066 GCF_002776525.5 Piliocolobus tephrosceles | reverse complement strand
AAAGAAAGAAAGAAAGAAAGAAAGAAAGAAAGAAAGAAAGAAAGAAAGAAAGAAAGAAAGAAAGAAAGGAAGGAAGGAAGGAAGGAAGGAAGGAAGGAAGGAAGGAAGGAAGAGAAGGGAGGGAGAAAGAGAAAGAAAAGTACGTAGGGGTGTGTGTGTCTGTGTGTGTGTGCACACATGCATGCTGTCGTGGGGGCAGAGGAATGCATGGGAAAACCAGAAGACAATGCAGAGGCTCCTTATTCCAATGTCAGTTTTCGGTGGCTTCAATGAAGTTATTACTGATGACTGTGCTAGGTTAGTCACATGAAGAGCTGAAAGCAAGGTAATTTATATCCTGTAACTCATTAACTAGTGATAACATTTAAAAGAGGAAATCTTTAGTTAAAATTATGTTTCCTAATATGGTATTCAACTGACCCTGACTCTTCTGCTGGATGGTTGTAGTAGCATTATGAAAAAAAAAAATAATTAACTTTAGACATAATTGGGTTAACAAAGGCAAATAAGTTTATTTAGCATGTAAAGTCTTGACCCAATTTTTCAGTAATGCACATAGTGAATCTCTGAGAGAGGGGATGTGTTGTTAATGTGCATGTGTTGTTAATGTGCTTTGATTATTAGACAATGGAAACCCACCAAAGCACAGCATCTGTTAACTCCCATTAGAAAGTGTTACATTAAAATCTCATCATACTCCATAGTTTCTGTTGAGAGTTGAGATATTTTAGGAATGATTTTTGAGCAATATCATTTTCATCAAAACTCAATAATGAAAACCTTTGGCCCAGTAGCAATGAGCATACTAAACACCCAGATATTGATTTCTAAATACCATTTTCCAATAAAAGGAACCAGGGGTCCTGGGAGAACTGACTGATTCCAGGTCTGGGGTAGGAAAAATACAAGAAAAGCCTACAGTATCTTGCAGTGCCAGAAAGTAAGGATATGGAAAATCAAACTAAATAAACAAAATGAAGAGAAATATATCAAAAAGGCACAGAACTCAGCCTTACAGAGTCCCCAGTGATCAAAGCTGAAACAACTGAAAATAAAACACATAATGATGGCATTGATTATATTCCAAAAAATAAAATAATATTTATAAGTTAATAAAATAAATGAAGAAAGAAGTCTCAGAAAAAAAGAAAGAGCAACAGCTCTTCTTTATTGAAGAATTCCAATGAACACATGTAAAAGAAATGAGAGAAATATAAAATCACCATTAAACCTCATAGTAATATTTACATCAAATGAGGTCATTCAATGGATAATAAAATGAGTGGGTGAAAGTTTAAGCAGAAACAAGATATTTGTATTGTCTCAAAATATCTCTCCCAAAGCTTTTAGTAATTACAAACAGAAAAATAATGACTACAGCAGAGGATTCTAAAAGACACTGCTTCAGGCAAATGATTGAAACTAACATCACCATTAATGCATATGAACATTATATACCACTTAATACAATGCTCTGGGGAAAAAAAGCAGCACATCATCTCTGTAGTATACTTTCCAGTAATCCATAACCTGTATTTAAGAGAAAGAAAACATCAGTAAAACCAAAAATGAGGTGTGTTCTACACAAAAAATTAACCAGCACTCTTCAAAAGTGTCAAGATCACAAAATATGAGAAGAAACTAGTATTTGTTACAGAATGATGGAGACCAAGGAGACACAGAACTAAATGAAATATGGGATTCTGAATTAGATCTTGGATCAGAAAAAAAGGACATTCTTTGAAAAACTAGTGAAATCTGAATAAGTTCTGGAATTTAATTACGATATTGTACCAAGATTAATTTTTTAATTTCAACATATGTCCCGTGGTTTTCAAAGATGTTAACAAACAGGGAAAGATGGGATGGGGTACAGGAAAATTCTCTTTGCACGATTTTCGCAACTCCCCTGTAAGTCTATAGTTTTTTCAAAAATTCATGCAAAATATAATAAATTTGTACAATAAAAATATAGTACAAAAAGTGTATTTGGAAAAAAGTATAACATACCGGGCGCGGTGGCTCAAGCCTGTAATCCCAGCACTTTGGGAGGCTGAGACGGGCGGATCACGAGGTCAGGAGATCGAGACCATCCTGGCTAACATGGTGAAACCCCGTCTCTACTAAAAATACAAAAACTAGCCGGGCGAGGTGGCGGGCGCCTGTAGTCCCAGCTACTCCGGAGGCTGAGGCAGGAGAATGGCATAAACCCGGGAGGCAGAGCTTGCAGTGAGCTGAGATCCGGCCACTGCACTCCAGTCCGGGCGACAGAGCGAGACTCCGCCTCAAAAAAAAAAAAAAAAAATTAACTAAGTAAAGACTTTTATATGACAGTATTTAGACATGGCTAACAACAGCTAGATTCTAGCATGATCACTCCTAAAGCTAAATCTGCTACCTGTATTAAATAGTGCTATTGTAAATACATAATGGGGAGAGTTCTACTTTGCTTCAGGCTAATACAATTGTTTTTTGCCTTTTCCAATTCTGACTTCTTTTTCTTTGACATTCAAAATGCATTGTTCATCTCACAGCAATTGTTAAATAGATCTTCCTAAACTCCCAAATCTAACAAGAAGAGAATGAAAAATCCATAGGATATTATGTATGATTCCTCTTGGTTGTAATTTGCCAAGTTAAGAGTTAATATATCAACATAATAAAATGTTATAGCTTTTTAGTTCAAGCAAAAACTGTAAGAAAATTGAAGATATCTGAGTACATATTACCATACTATGCATGAAATTGCCTATTTAGAAAGAGAAATAGTAAAGTGATAATTGTTATGATGTTAAAGTCTCTGAATGGAAATTGACATATTGTCAGCAAAGCCGAAATTTCCAGTTGGCTTATCAATAACATTGTAATTTCCCTCGGGCTCTACTGTACTTTCTACTGTATTCTGAATAAATTTCATGTCTTCTACCAATACAGGAAGCTGACTTTTTCTAGGAGGATTCAGTGGCTGGCCAGCTAGTCTAATGCTCATGTCCACATTTTGTTCAGGTGGACTAAGTTTAAAATGATCAGCAAGGTTGGGTGCAGTGGCTCACACCTGTAATCTCAGCACTTTGGGAGGCTGAGGCAGGCGAATCACCTGAGGTCAGGAGTTCAAGACCAGCCTGGCCAATGTGGTGAAACCACAACTCTACTAAAAAAACAAAAACAAAAACAAAAATAAAAACAAAACCCTGATGTGGTGGGGTTTGCCTGTAGTCCCAATTACTCGGGGGCCTGAGACAGGAGAATCGTTTGATCCCAGGAAACAGAGGCTGCAGTGAGCCGAGATCACACCATTGCACTCCAGCCTGGGTGACACAGTGAGACTCTGTCTCAAAAAATAAAAATTACAATAAAAAATAAATAAAATGACCAACAAGAGTGATGAGGGAAAAGAGAGGACATGAGAATCACTGACAAGTCTGTGTAAGAACGGATGGAGAATGAGCCCTGTTAAATAAATGATCCTATCTTATATGGCTGTTAGAAGGAAGCTTACAACATAGTGCATGCATGCATTTGAATCTTGGATATTGTCTTAGTGTATTGCATCACTATAAAGTAATACCTGGGGCAAGGTAATTTATAAAGAAAGGAGGTTTATTTGGCTCATAGTTCTGCAGGATGAACAAGAAGTAGGGCACCAGCATCTGCTTCTGCTGAGGGCTTCAGGAAGCTTCCACACATGATAGAAGGGAAAGGGGGGCAAACATCATGTGGCCAGGGAGAAGGAAAAAGAGAGAGAGAGTGGGGAGCGGTGCCATGCTCTTTTAAACAGCCAGCTATCAGGTAAACTAATGGAGAGAGTACTCACTCATTACTGTGGGTTGGGGACAAGGGGACACCAAGTCATTCATGAGGGATCTGCCTCCATGATCAAAACACCTCCCACTAGGCCCCACCTTCAACATTAGGGGTCAAATTTCAACATGAGATTTGGAGGGAACAAATATCCAAATTATACCTGGTGTCTTCAGTTTCTGCAAAATGCCTCTATGCATCACTGACAGATCTAGAAAGAAGAATTCAACTAAATCTCAGGATAATCCCTGAGTCATGATACCCTAGGAATGGTCCTGGGTGAAATTTTAGATATTGATTAAGGGGTGGAAAATCTGAGTATAAAAGGAACTTTTGGGATGTACCTGGGCTTTCTCTAAAGGTGCAACACTAGCTCACTTTACTGTCAGCCTTCCAGGAACTCTCATTCTGGAGTGTACATCATTTGACTTAAAAATAATTGAAGAATTTCCATTTTCTTCTCTCTTCTTGATACAAATAATCTTTTAGTTTTATAGTAGTAAGCGATGTAGCTGTGGACCCTTCCGTCTTAAACAGAGGGTTTCCTTTTTATAGAGTCACCCGAAATCCAAGATATTAATTATTTATAATTTTGCTAATTTATAATGGTAATCCTAAGGGTTGTGTAGTGAGAGACAATGATGAATGAGATACTTAATGAATACGTTAAGCCAGTTAATCAGTATTCTCATCTAAACATGAGAATGTTAATCTTACTCATTCCCCTGGGTGTATATAATAAGGGGAAAGGAAATAGAAAGTAAATAAACTGTATAAAGGTAACCACATATTTTAGGTGATTTTTAAAAAATTCCTCAAGTCAACCCAAATGAATTTATTGGAACTATTACATTTTATTTGGACGAATACATTTACTGAGTGGATGGATCCTAGCTTCACAATAGGCCTTCGTTTTTCAAGCTATTATTTCTCTATCTTCTGCTAAAGCACATGACAAGGAGATATGTTTATAATCACCTCTTGGGAGCTTAAAAATTCAGTTTCTTCTTCCTCTTCCCAAATGCCTTTATCAATTTTCTGCTTCTATAATTATCATGGGCAACTTCAGAGCCAGATGCATAATTGCTTGCTTAAGGTAAAAAAGGCCTGTGCTGGAGCCCTATGTCACGTTCTGCCTACCTTTTTATTAGGGTCAGGCTTGTCCAACATGTTTTGTGTTTTAGCAGTGTTTGGCCCAGTGCCTGTTTTGTACTCAGCTGCAACCATCCTTAATATTTCCTTTGGCACTTGTGCTTGGGAGAGCTGAGCAGGACTCCAGTCCTATGTTTCATTGGTGCTTACCCTAGTGCCTGCCTATCGGGCTTTTCTTAGTCTTGCAGTATTGCATTCATCCTTTGAAAGACTGCCTTAGCTTTTTGACTTTGATTAATCTACATCACAATTCTTACTGGTTGGTCTATAAATTTAAATTCTTCTGTTCCTTTCCCTTTAGTTAATAAAGGGAAATCAATTTAACTGCCACATAGCACAACATTTCCTATTCTTCATGCTGTAAGATTTCTTTTCTGCTAGAGAGGAAATTTGGTATTCAACACCAAATCCTGGCCATTGTTCTCAGTCAATAGCTAATCAAAATTATATTCATATTTTAAATTAATACTGATATTCACTGATAAGTAGTAAACTTACCAAACTTCACAGACAACTTCTTTAGACTTACCTATCCAAACAATAATTTAAAAAACTATGGCAATTTGTTGGATGGATGTTGAGTTATCACAAGAAACCTAAGAAGAGAAAATGCAGCTGGAATTAGAGACCATTAGGGGCTTGGCAATCTCTGTCATTCACTCCCTCTTCCTATCCCTCCTCCATATCCCATGCCACTCCACAGTCAGATACTCTGCGTGTTTACTTCATGTATTCTTCTCTTCCTCTAAAAGCCCTTCGTTTTCTGCTTTTGAGTACACATGGCCACCTCAGCCTCAATTTCTATGGCCTCTTAATTCCTCTACAAATACACCCTGAATGCCTGAGTGCCAATTCCAAACTCTCTGCTGAAAGACTCTAATTGGCTTAGGTGTTCATCCCTGATTCCATTAGCAGTGGCTATGAGCCAGGCACCTTCCTCATCAGAAAGGGTACGTAAGGAGATTTTGAGAGAAGAGGACCAAATGCCCAGCTAAGAACTATAGGTATAACTGATTGGTTTATGACATTTAGAGATAGACTCCAGCTTTTCATTGCACTGAAAGGTGTAAATTTACATGTCCTTATGTTGGTTTTGCATGTCACTGTCTCCCCCAGCAAAAATGATATTCAAATATTTATGTGATTGGTAAATTTAAGTCTTTGCCAATGAGATTTCTTCTACTGTTACAGGAACTAATTTCTAAGCAAAAATTTCTCTTTCCCTTTCTCAAAACATTTAGTGACATTCATTAGGCTAAGATCATTTTCAAGATGACTTTCACTAGACTTAACAGTATAGGACTACTTTTCTAGTTGCATACATGGTCAGTGATGTTACATACGTGCTTCCCTCATTCAGTGGTCATCAAGCCTCAGCAGGCATGAGAATCACCTGGAGGGCTTATAAGAGCACAGATTTTGGGGCTCCATTTTTAGAGATTCTAATTTAGCAGGTACAAATTATCTAATTTAGACACTTTTTGAGGTTGAGATGAGAGAATCCTGACTTGAGGCCAGGATTTCAAGATTAGCCTGGGCAACATAGTGAGACCCATCTCTACAAAATATTATGTTTTTTTCATTGTTGTTTTGTTCTGTTTGTTTGTTTTTAATGAACTGGCTGTGGTAGCACGTGCCTGTAGTCCCAGCTCCTCAGCAGGCTGAGGCAGGAGGATTGCTTGAGCCCGGAGTTCAAAGTTGCAGTGAGCCATGATCAAGCCACTGAACTCCAGCCTGGGCAACAGAGCAAGACCCTATGTCCAAAAAAAAAATAAATAAATAAACAAAATGAAATAAAAGTAAATGAATAAAATCACACTTTGAGAACCTCTATCCTAATTTGCCTTTATTCTCATTTCAAGGGAAAATAGCTGGGAAAAGATCTTATGTTTTACCTTCAGGGGTCCAGGTTTGAAGAATATATTCTCTTATTCCCCAGCCTACATTACATCCAAATTCTAAAATCCACAGTCTCTTAAAATGGGAAGGAAGGACCTCTAAGACTGTGAAGTCCTGCCTTTCCTAAACACGCTCAAAATATATTAATGTGCTTTGCCATTTCCATGTACCATCTCCACTCTTATGTTCCTAATGTCTTTATCTTACTTACAAGGGAAAAACTTTATCATGCTCTAAGATGGAAAGGAAATATTTTTTTGCTTTAAATTGAAGGTAGCTATAAAACTAAATTTAAAATGTTACTTTATTTTTAAAAGTAATGAGTATAAGTGATACCAAATCAAATAGTTTCAAAAATATGTGTGCAAAAATAAATTATTCAGTGAGAATAAAAAATACTTATAATTCATTCTTAATAAAGGGATAATCATCTCAATGTCACTTTGCTTAAGATAGAAAAGAGATTCAATATCATTAAGTTAATTCCATGTTTTAGTTGTGGTATTTGCTTCCACTGAGAATCCCACTGCATCTGTGCATGCAGTCAGAAAAGGCCGAAGAGATCTCAGAACTTTTCTTGAAAAAGTTGGATATTAATGTTTATTCCTAGCGCTGTAATGCAAGTTATTTTGTTTAACCAACAGAGTTTCAAGAAGACTTCCAGTCATCTTCAGAATTGTTTTTCTACTGGATTTGCTAATGTGCAATATGAAGGAAAAACAAAATTTGTTCTCTCCCACACTGCCATACACTTTATAGAAAAATGTATGGAAACAACATTATTCACATTGTATTTTCACAATGCTCACAAATGCCTTCATTGACTTAGTTGGTAAATATAGTTAGGTCCTTCTGAGAAGAATATTTTTTAGTTTAATTTAATGAATGAGTAAAGTTCACAGACCCTCTCTACAGTCTCTCTATGCACCATGTCAATCACAGTAAAACAGTACCACACAATGGGTGGTATATATACAAAATATTTTTTGGTCAGGTGCAGTGGCTCACGCCTGTAATCCCAGCACTTTGGGAGGCCAAGTCAGGTGGATTGCCTGAGGTCAGGGGTTCGAGACCAGGCTGGAAAACATGGCAAAATGGTGAAATCCCATCTCTACTTAAAATACAAAACAAAACAAAAATTAGCTGAGCATGGTGGTGGGCACCTGTAATACCAGCTACTTGGGAGGCTGAGGCAGGAAAATCGCTTGAACCCAGGAGGCAGAGGTTGCAATGAGCCGAGATTGCACCATTGCATTCCAACCTGGGTGATGGAGTGAAACTCTGTCTCAAAAAAATAAAAAATAAATAAATCTCACTAAATTCCTGAGGCTTGCATTATTATTCCCATTTCCATAGGGGCAAAAGAGGGTTGGAATTGCAGAGAGGTTGAAGTGATTTGCCAAAGTACGACTAGCTATCAATGACTGACCCGAGACTCTGATCCACACTAGAATATTCTTTCAACTCTGAGTCTGTTGTCTGGGGTGATTGAATCAAAAATGGAGGGTAAAGGTAGGATTCTGTTTTCCCATGGATGTTCTGCTCTTTCCACCCTGTCCTGCCATGCTTTCTTCAGATACAGCCTAAAAGGCCAATTTTCTGAAATCCCTACACTTGCTGATCTGGAGAGAGATGAAGATAGTGCATTGGCCTGCATTAGTGGGCTAATCTGTCAGCGTCAGACCTAGGAATGTAAATAATGCCAGTCACTTTGCCCTACCTCACTTCCTTCTCCTTCCATTCCTGCCTCCACTCTGTCAATTAACAGACATTCTTCAGTTCTTTGGAAAACACTAATTTAAATTAACCTCGAAATTTTATAGATGGGGAAAGTATTTTTACTCTCATTGAAGCACCAATCTTAAAAAAAGACAACTGTATGATCTTTAAATGTTAAAATGCAGAATAATTAGTAATAGATTTCCAAAATTAGCACACCCCAAATCTGTACTAGCTTATGTAAAAATTCTAATGAAAGTGTGTTTGTGTGTGTGTGTGTGTGTGTGTGTGTGTGTGTGTGAGAGAGAGAGAGAGTGAAGATTGTAGCATGACTTGAAGAGAGCTCTAAGGCCCTATCAGTCCAAAAACTTTTATCTGAAGCCTCCCATTATACCTGAATAATGCCAATAAGTATCATCATTAACAGTGTTACGAGGAGCTATACCATCGGGATTAATCTGCACGCTGCGTCATTTACTTGCTCTATCATGTGGGGGACTTTGTCTTCTCTGTGCCTCAATTTCTCCCCTGCTTCTATTGTGCAGGTTCCCAGTGGTCCATCCCACTGTCGGTGCATGGCAAAAATTCTGATGAGATTTAGTGAAAGCACTTTCCAACAGAGGTGTAGGATGGTGCTCAAGAATCCCTCTAACCCCTGCTCCTTGGAGGTCGGCCAGGACCACAGGGCTGTGGAAGAGCCCTCTAGTGGAGGGAATTCGACCCCCGCACTAGTTACATACTTAACAGGTTGAACTAAAAGTGGGTAAAGCACACCTAACGTTTTAAGCACAAAGGGACTTTCTGGCCTAAGGCCCTTGAGAAGCCTCCGAACTCAGCTAGAGATTTGGAACACTAATGCTACTGCATCAGTCTGAGACCTTATTCGACTTCTGTAAAGTAGTTCAGCCCAGCTAATCCAACTCCCTGCCAAGTCACTGGAAGAACATGAGAAGGGCAGCCCCAGTCACTGGAGACCAGAGATCTTTCTTTCCTCAACTTCATAGGAATTTTGTGAACATTAAATATTAATCTTGTATATGCAAAGTGCTCAGGACAGTACAAAGCACAGAAGTTCTCAATATTAATTATTCATCTTATTACGTATTATGTAAAAAGCACTTTGCAAGCACCTTACTTGGTTTGGTTGTTTTCTTTAATTCTCTGGAAACTATGAGGTAAGCATTATTATTAATTCTCCTTTTACAATACTGAATAACAATAATAACGGAAGCTCGGAGAGGTTAGTTTCATGCCTAAGTTCCCACAGATCAGTGGCAGGCGAGGCTGTCAGACTTCAACGCGGTTTAATTCTCTAAAGTATGAACTCTCATGAAACCTTTACAGCAGTCACTGGAGAGCCTATTACAAATACTGTGAGGTAGCCTCATGCTGCAGTTCATTTGGGAGGACTGGAGAGCATCTGTAAATTAGTAATTTAAAAACACAGCTTTCCAGGTGACAGGGAACTGAAGATAATTTGGTAACTACTAGAAACACTGTCTATAGATGAGGAAGGATGATCATGAAAGTTATCATCCAAAACATGCATTTTAGAAAAGTAGATACAATAGAAAAATAGACAGAAAACCTAGAATGCCTGGGGCCATTTGTCTGCAGGTAAAATGAAGTAAGAATGTAACAGATGATCAAATTTTGTACAGATTAGTGATTTACTGGGTTAGAGTTTAAGATGGTTCTCATAGTCTCATAGAGGTTTTATCAGGAGACCAAGTTGAAAATTGGGAGTGCTTCCAGGGGCATGTGGGATCAGGTAAGCACCACAGGACAGGCAGTGAGTGTTAGAGGAAGGGCAGGAGGGGACATAGCCAGGCCTGTGCAAGGCTGGAGTGCCAGGGACATTCCTCTCACATGTCTTCAAAATGAGTGTATATTCAAATATAATTTCACTGGATCGCCACTCAAGTCAACACAGTTAATAACATTAACAATCATTTGTCAAAAACTATCCTCTTCACTTCAAATCTGGAATCTTACTCTTCGATCACGGCTATAGTAAAGTATAAAAACAAAGAAGGCAATGAATGGGAAAGTAAAAGCACAGATAAAGACAAACTTCACCTCCTTTGAAACATTAAGGATGACCGCTCTCTCCACACAGCTCCTGATTCAGAATCAGAAGAGGAAAATACGTTGGTGGGTCGAATTTTCCTCTAATTTCTTTCAGCATGTATATATTTTTTTCTTGTTCTAGCACAGCAACTATCCTTTAATTTAAAAAAATGATCTTCATAAGGGAGGACACTGTGACAGCCTCTAAAAAGAATGGTGTTTTTACTCTTTTGTGAAGTTGGTAACATTCTTGTAAAATTGTTTTTTACAATTCTATATTATATTTACTTTAGGTGAGATTTTACAAACAATAATTATCTCTGATGGCTTAGGACATTTTCCATCACATAAATCACCTCAGTTCAAATTTATCTCAGTGATTTGAGATTTGGAGCGTCTCTGTAAACAACATCTAAAACTTTCTTAATTTTGTGAAATGCCTCAGAGGTACCTGTTCAACAAAAACACCGTTGTAACGATAATGATACACAGTGTACAGGGAAAGGCCCAGCTTACACCTCAGTATAGGACTGGTTTATGTCAGAGACCAAAGGATTATTACGTTCAATTTTCTTTCTTTGAGTAAGACAGTGTTGTCATGGTTTCTGATCTTCCTAGTTACACGTCTATATGAAAGAGAAAAAAAAAGTTATAGAAAACCTGAAGCTTCCATAGCTTTGATAAGAAATTCAAATGCAAATTGATTGATCTGAAACAAAGCAACTACATAGCTTAAATAGTAATATATATTTTATATATTTTATTTTCTAAGAGAAATAAATAATAAATAGGCTCACCACAGGAATTTGTTGGAAAGGAAACTAATAATCTGAAAAATTGCATATAATGAAGCCAATATTGACTGACTCATTGGCCTTCACTTCTGGGATTCCATGGTGCTTTTGTCACAGCAATGTTATAAATAATGGCCTTGAAGCACAGTTGAAAGTGTGCCTTAAATCATCAAACAAATATTTTGTAATTGTTTGCAGTATACTCCTTTAATTTAAAGTTATTTTCTATAACATGATAGCACTATAGTATAGATACTTGGGAATATTTCTAAAGTAGATATTTGAGAATGTTTCTAAAGTATTACTTGCCTTCAAGTCCCATTTCTGTTAATTACTACCTAATGATGTCAGTTTTCACAATGTGAAAGAAGATACTAGTAATATCAAACTCATACGATTTTAGTATGTTTGGCCTATATGATGTATCAAGTACTAGTTACTACTCCTAATAGAATTATCATCTTTTAAGGTAATCTTTGGCAATATTAACCAGGGAGTTTATTGGGAATTGTTATTACTGAGTGTTACATAAATAATATATAAGTAAGGTAAATCCAAATCTCATATATGCTATATACCTCCTCTGAAAACTCAGGCACGCTAATGACTTGATTCTTAGTTAACTCATCTGTAAAGTAGAAGTAATAAAAAATAGTTATTTCCTAGGCTAGTTGTAAAACAATAAATAATATATCAGAAGAGCCTCGTATAGTGGGTGGCATGTAGTAAAGTATTAAACAACAGGGACATTATTTTTTCTCCAACCACTTAGAGAACTAGCTATTTACTAAAGTGAAGGTGCAATTATAGTCCTTTAAAAATAAGTTTTCTGCACCAAGTCACATTTTTCAGCCAAATTTTGGTGAAGACTGTTTTTGAAATAAGGAAAGCATACTTCATTTTCAGATAGTAAAACATAACCATACTATTTAAAAACATTTATGCTGCTGTTGTATTAAATCAAGGAACAAGTTTACAATGTTTGTCCTTTAGGTTTAATCAGGATTAATCAGTGCTAAATCTCCTTCTTTCCTTTCATTGTGCTCTGAGACCCAAGAAAGCCTCACAATGATGGGGACAAAGATTATTGAGTGACTCAGAAATAAAGGCAAAGCAATCTGTTGGAAACTTTTATTTAAATAATTATTGAGATACATGAGATGGGCTTCAGGGCTAAGTTATTTTCTTGTATTTTTTATTTGTTTGGAATAGAATATTTTTATAAACAAAAATACTTTTGTTCATTCTTTTAAATAAGTTACGCCTTTCTAATTAAAAATTGAAGCCTGCTTCTGGGTTTAAAAAAAAATGAAATGCATTTTCTTATATTCTTACGCGGAAAATAATGGCAGTTAGAATTTCTGTGCCCTCACAGGAGTTACGGAAGTAAATAGACATGTTTCTTTGCTAAAACCTAGGAAGAGAGTAAAAACGCTGCTGGGGAATGCATATAGGCTGGATAGACTTTCAGAATATTTGAATTGGAATGTGATTTTGCTTCAGCGATTTTAAAAGAGAAATAAGGGCCATTCAGAAGATCTTGCCTGAAAGTTGTTTTATTGTCAGTTCTAATTTACTTGTATAATGCTTTTATATAATGTGAGACAATGCATAATTAGTTATTTGACTTAACTCTCTCTAGAAATATACTCCTTAAAATGGTGACACATTCAACTAAGAAAATTACATTTTTCCCCCCGAATCACTAGATGTTTTTTTTTCTTTGTCAATAGTTGAAAATTATTCTTGCAAGGATTACCGCCATCCACATACTCCTCTGACAATTATCAACTGTAGTAGAACAGTAGGCTGGACTAGGAAAAAGAAATGTCCTGTTATTTTCACTTTGGACGTTAACTAATTTTATGACCCTAAGCAAGTCATTTCATCTCTCTATGTTTTAGTTTGTTCATCTGTTAAATCAGAAAAATGAAATAGGTGGACTCATAAGATTCATAAAATGTTAGATATGGAATGAATCATAGTCTACAAATGGAGAATTTTTTTTTTTTTTTTTTCAGATGAAAGAGCAGAGATCCAGAGGGATTTAGTGTCTTGCTTAGTGTGTTCAATTGTATTAGGGAGAAAGTGAAAAATATAAATCAGGTATTCCGATTTCAATCCAATGCTCATTTCTCCACATCGAAAATTTATGTGCTTATCCATTGGACTGTGAACTAAACACTTTTCTGATTTACAGATTGAATACGTAAATGAAGAATATTTAAAGTATTTAAATATATGCAATCTATATTTGTTATATTAAAATGTGTTCACTTAAATATATGTAATATTCATCTCTCTTGTCTGGATTATCAATAGCATGTGAAGATGATTTCTGTATATTTTAGAGTTTCTTGTTTGAATTTCTAGAAAATTTGACATTTCAAAACAATCGATTGATGCAATGCAAATAAATCAGTATTTGTTCATGGCTGCTTAACAACAAATTTGTAATCACTGAATTTAGTTTAGATAATACTTAAAGGTAGGCTGCGTTATGAAGTTATTTACAATTATAGAAAATTATCATATAAAATTTCCAATAGGACAGAGAATTAAACCTGTACACTAGCACAGAGGGATGTTCTCTGGGATGACATGGTAACTGAATTCCCAGGTCCCCATGGGATCTCATTAACTTGGTGAATTTACCTCAACTTTGGAAAACTGATTTATGAAATCCTCATAATTTCAAAGTCGCGGAAAATCTCTCAGGACTTGCCCCAGTACTAATCTCAGAGGAGGAGATACATAAAATTCAAAAATTAATTTACTAATTTACTAAAATATAAATTCCAAGGTAACTAAGGGGTTTTTCAGTCTTTTGACCAATTCATTCTTTTTGTAGGTAAAACACCGGGGTAGTCAATTTGTAATAGAAAGTTTGCCTTCAAATAATATCAAGGACAGGTAATTTCTTACTGTGAATACTAAGTGGTGTTAAGTGAGGTAACTAATCATTTTCTCAGTCACCATGCCCTCTGCTCAGATAACATGCCACTTGTTCACAGACTGACTTATTCTCTAACATTTGTATTCTTTCTTAAGTCACACATATATATTTCCTAAGTCATATATAGAGATATTAAAGTGAAGAAATTTACTTTGGTAAATATTTGCACCAGTAGGAGTAATACACAATGTAGCTGGCAAAAGTAGCGGAATAAAACAGATAGTTCCAAAAGTCTTAGAAGAGTAAGCCCTTCAGCCTCTGATTTGGCCAGCCATTGTTCTTATAGTTGCTGAACTGGGCCCGGGGGTGGAGCAGTCTGGAACCCCCTGTGGTGGAGGAAATCTGGCGTGCAGGGCGGCCGCTACAACCCATGTGGAAGTATTTCAGTATTTTTAGCTGGCAGTTCAGCTGTCCTGGTGCATGCTGGCTGAATATCTCTCGTGAATGTTGAGAGCTTTTCTCAATACATTCAATTTTTTTTTTTTTATTCTGCCCCCTTCAATGAAGTATAACTTAAACTTTTTCCTAATGTTGAAGGTGGATGTTTAGAACGTGAATTATTGCAGCAAGTTATAATAGTAATGCCTCCAGGTTTCCAAAGTGCACCAAATGATGCCAGATTGCTATGACTTTCGGAATTCTTAAATCTGCTTTCGAAAATCTTTTTTTCTGCCTCTTTCTGTCAGGGCTGTCACTTCTCATTTTTATCCATGCACTTTCCTCTAGCAACAACCCTCCAATTTCTCACATACTGAACCTAATTTAAATCTACTCTGAGCAGGAAAACCTGGCCAATTTCTTAGAAATATGTGTAAAATAATGATGAATAAACTCTACGTCGTGGCCCAAGGAGCTATTTTATGAGTAAAGGTACATACATTTTGGTTTTGGACCTTGTGACGGATGTGTTATCTATTCTGAATACCTTTTCAGTCACTCCATCGTCCTTTAATATATTAAAAACACTCCAGTTTGACTCAAAGGAACCACTGTATAAGTAATCCAGTGTGCCTCATATTATTGTGGAGATTGAAAATCAGTAGCCAGTAAACCCACCTAGCCAGTAGTTGTGTTTTGCCAGCAAAATATTAACTTAATGACAATGTTTTAAAATTTTTGGTAGGCAGCCAATATTTACAAGTCTGAATATTTTAAATGTGAAGTTAAATCTCTAGATTCTCTTGATAAACAGAAGTCTGACAACATTGGACCTGTATCTTAACATGAAAGCAGTAGGTGAGAGCTAAAGAGCAGCTGCTCTCTTTTGATCACGTTATGGGTTGAATTGTGTTCTCCCCTCAACACCCTGCTACCCAAAATGTTGAAGTCCTAACCCTGAGTATTTCGGCATGTGACATTATTTGGAAATAGGATCACTGAAAACGTGATTAGCTAAGAAAAAGTCATACTGGAGTAAGATGGGCCCCTAAACCAATATGACTGGTGTTCTCATAAAAGAAATGCCATGTGAAGAAGTAGAGAAACACAGGGAGGAGAAAGCCAGGTGAAAATGAACACAAGGCTTAAAGTTAAGCAGCCACAAGTCAGGAAATTCAGGAGGCTTCCAGAGGCTGAAAGAGGCAAGGGAGAAACTTCCTCTACAGGTTTTGGAGAAAGCATGGCCCTACCAACCCATTGATTTTTGCTGTCTAGCTTCTAGAACTAAGAGAGAACATGTTTCTGATGTTTTAAGCAACCCAGATTGTGGCACTTTATTCTGGCAGCTGGAGGGAACTAACACAGATAGAATTTCCAGACTGCTTTTCTGACAATATGGTTGACTAGATATCAGAATTCCTCCACAGAATTAATTTAATGTTGAAAAATGTCTAAAGACATCTTTTTTGCATAGCTGGGCCACAGACAGATAAGAGACAAGGCTTTGAATATGCAAGAGACAAGAAACAAGAATTGACCCTTAACAAAAATAACTTTTTATCATCAGTCGAAAGTGGAAGAGAAGCAGTCTTTTCCAGTCTTTCTCCTGGTAAAGGAGTCCACGGAGACAGAGACACTGGTCTGTATCTCCCCAAGATCTCAGGGAAAAAAATAAAATAAGAACAACAACAACAACAACAACAAAAACTGACCTGTGGCTTTCAAAGTGTAGACGTAGGATTTCCCAGGGTCTGGGTGTATAGTTAAAATTCCACTAGTATCCCAGCAAACTAGGAAATGAACATAACAAATGTTATGATCACAGGCTGATGGCACCCTGGGATCAATAACTAGACCTCTCTGAAGAGATCCTCAGCCCAGGCCTTGAAAGATTCCTGTAGAGAAAAACATAAAGATAACATATAAATGCATATTATGTGAGCGAAGTCCCCTCTGCCCCACTAGATATAAAGCTCTTCAGATTAAAACAACAACAGCATACCCCAAATTTCACAACACATATATTCATCTAAAACACAAATAGCTGCATTAGACCTTCAATAATTTCATATAATTATTAGACTAGATTAGAAATTATGTTTAAAGGATTAAAGAAGAAAGAATAAGGAAGAATATTCATTCAATGACATGTGTTTATTTTACTTAACTAAGATTTTTCAAGGACCAAATTATGTCAGGCATTTCTCTAGTCACTGGGAATATAAAAATTCACCACTGCTACCCCCGATCACTGCCTTTATAAAATTTATATTGTAATTGCAAGAGACAGATATAAAGCAAAATAAGCAAAATATGTTTTATACTTATGAATGAAAATAAAGCAGGAGGAGTGGGTAGGGAGCTCTGGGTAAAGGTGTGATTTAAATTTTATTAATACTTTGGAGATCAGGGAAAGCCTCACTGAGAAAAGGATACTTGAAGCTAAAGGAGGTAAGGGTGTAAGTCAGCTGTATATCTGAAGGATGAGTGTTCCAGGCAGGGAAAATCCAATGTGCAAAGGCCCAAAGTAGTAACTGTGAAAACAGTAGGGAAGCCTGTGTGGCTAAGTCCGAGTGAGAGAAGGAATAATAGGAGTAGTAAAATATGAGGTCCAAGAGGTAAAGTTAGGGCAGAAAAGTAAAGTAAAACATGGTATAAAAATGACAAAAACAAGCATTAAAAAAGGAAATTAAAATTTCTGACAACAAAACTTGTAATTGCTAAAATATAAAAATTGAATGGTTAAAATGCAGATGAGATAAAGCTGAAGAGAAAATTAGGGAAATAAAAGGTAGCACTGAATAAATTGATGAACAATCATTATACAGAAAAAAAAAAGAGATACAAAATATAAAAACAAGGCTAAAAATTTTTAAGTACAATAAATAAGTCTCATGTATATATCTAATAGGGGTTCCAGAAATAGATAATATGATTGGAGAGAAGCAATGTTTAAAATGATACTAAATTTGAGTTTTCTGGAGTTTCAAAAAATATACGACTCTTCAGATTCACAATGGATCCTGAGCAGAATAAATAAAGCTAAATATATATTCTGCCATATGTAGATAAATTGCAGAACACCAAAGCAAAAGAACTTAAAAATAACTCGGAAGTAGAGAGAAATAACAGAGATAGCAAGTTCTACTTGATGTAAGTCCTCTATCTTACCTGCTTCCTTCATTTAGTTTGCCTGTAAGTTTCCTTATAAGTATTTGAAATTGTGACACCTGCAGGACTGTTAGACTTTTATAGTTCTAATCAATATGTGGTAACTTCTCTCGTTAAAAGGTATTTTTATCATGAGGGGCTTGCTAAAAGAACTGAAAACAACTATTGGCATTTCTTTTTTATTATCTCTATCTCTTTCCTCTAAGTCTTCTGACTTTGAGAAGAAAAAGATGGAGACGCGTGAAGAAAGTCAAGTCTAAGTGTGGTGACTCATGCCTGTAATTTCAACATTTTGAGAGGCCAAGGCAGGCAGATTGCTTAAACCCAGGAACTCTAGACCAGTCTGGGCAATATAGCAAGATCCCACCTCTATGGAAAATGCAAAAATTAGCCATGAGTGTTGTCACATGTCTGTAGTCCCAGCTACTCAAAACTTATTATTAGGAAAAAAAAAAAAAAAGAAAGAAAAGAAAAGAAAAAAGAAAGAAAGTACAGCCTGTTTTTTGGTACTTGGAAATGGATGACTACTTTTTCAGGTGGGAGAATGTTTTAACTTTAACATTTTTATTTAGGCAAATATAATTGTCTACATAAGTTATGATTGTCCTTGATTTTGGATTCAGGTCTGTATGGTTGCCATTTGAAAACCAGAAGCTAGGACCATGACTTCCAAATTTCAGGATATTTGTTGGAGCAAGATAGCAGAATAGAAGTCTCCATCAATCATTGCCCCTGCAAGGACAGCAAGTTAACCACCCTCTACACAGAAAAAAAATACCTTCATAAAAACCAAAAATCAGGTGAGCACTCATAGTACCTGATTTTAACTTCATAGCACTGAAGGAGGCACTAAAGAGACAGAAAAAATAGCCTTGCCTCACAGATGCCACAGCTTCCCTGCCCCGCCGCAGCAGGGTGGTGCAGATAGCATCTCCAGGTGCTGCTGGTGCAGAGAACAGCTCCAGGTGCTGCTGAAATTACAGAAAACTCAAATCACTTGTGATGCATTGAATTTCGTGCTGTCCTATTAGAGTAGAAAGGAAAACCAGAACAAACTCAGCTGACACCTGCCTACTGACTGAAGCAGCATTTAAACCGGCACTAGCCATAGGGGCATCCCCGACACCAGCTGTCAGAAACTGAGTTCCCACGAACCTCACCACCAAAGGCTACAGTGCTGTAGGTCTCTAAGTAAACTTGAAAGGCAGTCTAGGTCACAAGGACTGCAATTCTTTGGTGAGTCCTAGTGCTGAACTGGGCCCAAAGGCAGTGGACTGGAGGGCACATGACTAATTGGGACACCAGCTAGGGTGACTGAGTGCTGGCATTACCCCTCCATTAACTCCAGGCTGCACAGCTCATGGCTACAAAAGAGACCCCTTCCTTCAGTTTATATTATACTTGAGGAGAGGAGAGGGAAGAGCGGGAAGAACATTGATTTACATCCCAGATACGAGTTCAGTCACAGCAGGATAGAGCACTGGTGAGAATTGTGAGTCCCTAGCTCCTGGATGATATTTCTAGACACACCCTGGGCCAGAAAGGAACTCATTGTCTTGAAGGGAAGGACCTGGTTCTGGTGGCATTCATTACCTGCTAACTGAAGAGTCCTTGGGTCCTGAATAACCAGCAGCAATACCAGAGTACTACATCAAGGGCCGAGGGTGAGCCTCTGAGGCTTGCTGGCTTCAGGTAAGATTCAGTACATTACCAGCTCTGTTGGCTACGGGGCAAAACTCCTGCTTAAGGAAAGCACCTCAGGTACCAGCACAGTCACAGTGGGGTAAAGCACCAAGCAGGCCCTTTAGGGTCCCTGATTCCAGGACTTGACTCTCAGATGGTGTTTCTTGACCTGCCTCAGGCCAGAGGGGAGCCCACTGCCCTGAAGAGTGAGCACCAGGCCAGGCAGCATTCACCCCACAAGCTGACTTAAGAGTGCTTGGTCCTTAAGGGTGTATCAGTGGTAGTCTGGCAGTACTTCCCATGGTCTATGGTGTTGGTGGCTATGAGGTGAGGCTCCTGTGCCTTTGGAAAGGGGAAGGAAGAGTGGGAAGGACTACATTTTGTGGTTTGAGTGCCAGCTCAGCCACAGTACAATAGAACACCAGGTAGACTGCTAAGGTTTCTGACTCTAGTCCCTGCCTCCTGGATGGCACTTCTGGACCTACCGGGGGCCTGAGGGAACCTGCTGCACTGAAGGAAAGGACACAGGCCTAGCTGGCTTTGTCATCTGGCAACTCTAGAGCTCCAAGAACTTGAGTGAACATAGGCAGTAGTCAGGAAGTGGTTACTGCAAGCCTTGGGTGAGACCCAGTGCTGTGCTGCCTTCAGGTCTGACCCAGTGCAGTCATAGTGGTGGTGGCCACAGGGGTACCTGTGTCACTCCACCTCAGCTTTAAGTGGCACAGAACTCAGAGAGACAGTCCATTTATTTGGGAGAAAATAAGGAAAGAGAACAAGAGTCTCTGCCTGGTAATCTAGAGAATTCTCCTGGGTCTTGGTCAAGACCATCAAGGTGTTACTCTGTGAGTCTACAAGAATCAGAGCATTACTGGGCTTGAGGTGCCACTGAAAGCAGAACCAGCTTAGATTACAGCACTCAAGTCCTTTCAAATATCTGGAAAGGCTTCCCAAGAAGGATAGGTAAAGACAAGCCCAGACAGTGAAGATTACAATAAATAATTAACTCTTCTATGCCCAGACACCAAAGAACACCTACTAGGATCAACACCATCCAGGAAAACATAATCTCACCAAATTAAACTAGTAAGGCACCAGGGACCCATCCTGCAGAAACAGAGATATGTGACCTTTAAGACAGAATTCAAAATAGCTGTGTTGGGAAATTCAAGATAACACAGAAAAGGAATTCAGAATTCTATCAGATAAATTTAACAAAGGGACTGAAATAATTTAAAGGAATCAAGCAGAAATTCTGGAGGTGAAAATACAATAGGCATACTGAAAATACATCAGAGTCTTTTAATAGCAGAATTGATCAAGCGGAAAGCAGAAGAAGGAATTACTGAGCTTGAAGACAGGCTACTTGATAATACACAGTCAGAGGAGACAAAAGAAAAAAGGATAAAAACCAAAGAAACACATTTACGGAATCTAGAAAGCAGGCTTAAAGGGGCAAAACTAAGAGTTATTGGTCTTGAAGAGGAGGTAAAGAAGTTATAGAGGTAGAAAGTTGATTTAAAGGGATAATAACAGAGAACTCCCAAACCTTGAGAAAGATGTCAATATCCAGTATGAGAAGGTTAGAAAACACCAAGCAGAATTAACCTGAGGAAGACTACCTCAAGGCTTCTAACAACCAAACTCCCAAAGATCAAGGATAAAGGAAAGATCCTAAAAGCAGCAAGAGGAAAATACACAAATAACATACAATGGAACTCCAATACATCTGGCAGCAGACTTTTCAGTGGAAAAGTCCTAGAGGTTAGGAGGGAATGTCATGACATTTTTAAAGTGCTGAAGGAAAAAAAACATGTTTACCTTAGAAAGTTTATTTGGCAAAAATATCCTTCAAACATGAAGGAGAAATAAAAGCTTTCCTAGGCAAACAAAAGCTGAAGGATTTCATCAATACCAGGTCTTTCCTACAAGAACTGTTAAAGTTAGTATTTCAATCAAACAAAAAGACATTCATGAGCAATAAGTAATCACCTGTAGGTACAAAACTCACTGGTAATAGTACACAGAAAAACGCAGAATATTATAACACTAACTGTGGTCTGTAAACTACTCTTATCCTAAGTAAAATACTAAATTATGAACCAATCAAAAACAATAACTACAGGAATTTTCAAGACACACAGTACAATTAGAAATAAATAGAAACAACAAAAAGTTAAAAATCAGGGGACAAATTAAGGCATAGAGTTTTTATTGTTTTATTTTAGTTTATGCAAAGAGTGTTAAATTCTTATCAGGTTAAAATAATTGTAATAAGATAGTATTTGCAAGCCTCGTGGTAACCTCAAGCCAAAAAACATACATTATATACACACAAAATAAAAAGCAAGAAAATAAATCATTTCACCAGTTCTAAATTTTAGCATCAGTCCAGGGCAGGGTTTCTATTTCCCATAATATGTCAAGCCACCTCTCTTCTCTTATCTGAACTTTTGGTTTAATGGCTTATTCTCACTCATTACCACAGATAAATGATCTTTCTCGTACATATGCTTACCATTTTTACTAACCTGAACTTTTTTCTTAATATTAGGTGATTTAGATGGATGAAATTTTACATTTTTGCTTCTAAATAATACAAAAGACTTCTGACTTACAAAATTATAAGTCACACACATACACAGTCATCTATTCTAATTAATAACATCTTCAAAGCATACTTTTTCTGGGGGCTGAGACACTATAAAATATTGTGACGTGTAAAGTAGGAAGCCTCTGGCAAGTGAGAATTTTCACAATCTTCTCACCCTAATGCATTCAATTTAATTTAAGAAATTAAAACAGATTTACTTGGTAGGGAAAATAAAGCCAAGATATAATTAGGGGGTTTTCAAAGTTAAAAGGCACTTTAAAATGTGTTCTTCTTTGGGGAAGTTTTGGCTCTCCTCTTTAAGGACTTTCAACTAATACTCATCTTTGGGCAGGGTCTGAGAATTAGCATCTGAGAAGCTGGCCCAGGAAAGTACAGAGCTAGTGGGGTGCAGGATCTCATGGGAAATGCGGCTGTCAGCCCCCATGAGATATATTCAATTGTCCAATTGAAATTCACTTGCAAAACCCAAATTCAAAGATGAAAATTGTAAGAACTTCAAGAAAATGACCACATAGCATTAAACCCCAAACACTAGGGCCCCTTTTGAGGACTGGGCTCTGTGATACTGCATTACAGTGATCCTCTGCCCATGAACCCAGCCATAGGAGTTAGCCTGTAACAACACGTTATAATTTCTTTTTTACACAGAAGTATTAAACACCCTTTGATGCGGTTACCTTGTAAAGAGTCTAATGATAGCATATATTTGACATTTTAAAGCCTTTCTAAATATTTTGTCAAGGAAATATACAAGTTGTGCTTGAAAAATAGGAAACTGTTTAAAAATATTACTTAACAACAACATTCTCAATATTTAAACAAGAGTTATATGCCTGGTCTTCTGTGTAATGTGAAGAATATATTCATTCACGGGGAACAGAAAACCCTAATCCCACTGGGGTAAATAATTTGAGGTTTCCCTTTCTCATATAACAAGAACTCCAGACAGAGCTAGATGTTGGCCTTGGTTCAGTGGGAGAACATTTTGGGGGCAGCCGTCATTGAGATTCTGGTGGCCTTTTCTTTACGCGTTGCTTCACACTGATGCAGCTGCAAACATTATATTCCTAATGTAGGGAGAAAACAGTCAACATGCATTCCTATCCCATGCTAAACAATTCTGACAATCTGCTATCCTTTATTTTGTGGTAGTCAGTTCTAAAATAAAGCATATATTCTCGTTTCTGTGCTAAATAATCCTGAAACTAGGCAATTATTGAACTATTTGTTCTAGGAAATATGCTTTATATTTTTGCTTACTGAGATGAACTCTTGCTTGTCAGGGCCTACTTCAAGACTCTCACCCCAGGCGTTCATTCATTGAAAGCTATCATACTGTGCCCAATATCAATCACATCCCTGCCTTATAGGGCCCACCTTAATAACACCAATTTCTGGCCCGAAAGCTCTGAAACTATCCTTCTTTAACTTCCCCCTTCTGAGACACTGCCAAGGATCTCTCAAAGTGGAATTTTCTCTCATTGCAGGGTTATCAGCAGATTTTCTAGAAATCATTCTGTTGAGTGGGAGCTTAAGAGCAGGAAGAAGGAGATTAGCCACATATGCCCCATTTGTCAGGAAATCAAATGTTCCCAGTAATCTTTACAATAGACTCTTTGTTTAGATCTCACTGGTCGAAGTTGGTGATTTCTCTGCCTCTAACTAGAGGGAAAGCTGGGGAAATGGGAAATCAATCAAGATGCACCACTGCAGATTTCTACATGGTCACCTAAAGAAATGGATGGTTCTTTTAGTAAGTGATAAGGTGAGCCTCAAATGGATCCTGGATAGGCAACTAAACCATGGATGTCTTTCCAGAACAATCAAAAGAACTTCATTCAGAAGAACACAGGGTTACATATTCAGAAAAATAAAAATGCCCCAAATCGTGACTGTATTGGAGGAAAGTGACAGAGTATGAAGTTGGATAGACTTGTGAATAGTGGGTAAGATATGACCCCTCCCCACTCAACTATAAATAGCGAAATGAGAAAGCAGAAGATCAAAGGAAATGAGGTGTGTGTGTTCTATGTGGTAATAAAAACCATGACTTCTCTGTGGGAAATAAATGCCTAGAAAATTAAAAAGAAAATATTTGCTCCTCCTTCAGAGTTTAGACTTCAATATTTTTGAGAATCTGTGATTTTCCTTGGGAAAGTGTACGTGTGTGTATGTGTGTGCATACTCATATTTAGGTCAAGAGTTCTCTGCCGAATCACTGAAAAAAAAATAAATGTCACTGACATTCCTACAATTTGGAATGGTAGAAAGATTTTTCTGGGTGACTGAGGTTTTCAACATAAATTACTGAATAGTGTGCTAAAGCTTTTTCTTTCTCTACGTAATTCTCTCCTTGATCATTTATTCTTCCTTCTCATTTTACATATAAATATATGCTGGGAAATCGTTCCAGATTGAAAATCCAAATGTAACATGTAGATAGGTGTCTGAATTGTGGAAAAGTGGGTTACAATTCTCTTGGGGGAATTTGAAAGAGGGAGGTACATTGGGAAAGAGTAAGGAATCCAATAGCCAGGTGGCAAGGCTGCCTAGCCAACTGGCTGAATGTCTTAGTTAGGTCTCAGTGGACATAAGAAAGACATATTTATATTACCTATTTATTGATGATTTGGAGTAATTATAAGGAATTTTACCATAGGAGATGAAATATCCAAAGAAATTTGAATAACGTGTAAAGTAAAATGTTTGGAAATGGTGCTATGGAACAGATATGCAGATCAACGAAGAGAAGCGGTGAACCACTCAGCACGTCCCACTGAGAAGGCACAGATCTCATGTAGATGGCTGTGTGCAGCTGTTCCAGAAATGTTAGCAGGGACCCATGGCAGAGCAGGGAAAAATGGAGAAGAACTCTTGATGATAAAAAACAGTCCAGGATCAAAATGTCTGCTTTCTGTCATATGCCTGAAGAAAGTGAGAGTTGATGAAAGGAAAGTCAGATAGAAATAGATGCTTGAGGTTCATTCTCTCATAATCATATGCCGCAGCTCTCCAAGCATTTCCCAAAACACATTTGCTGGATTAACCTAATTCTATTCCCAATCAGGCTATATGTGGGCTGTATGATGAACTATGTAGCCCACACTGATCCCATCAATGAGGTTTAGTGACTTGTCTCCTCCTCTTATTTCAAAACTACACTGTATTACTATTCTCCTTTTCTGAACTCCCTTTCTCATTCATGTGCTTTATGCATTACGTGCTTGTTTTAGGGACTTTCCTAAAGTTAAATGCTACTTTTTTAAAAGAGAAAAACTGTGTGCTTTCTTTAACTTTGCTCTAGCAGCTAATATAGCATGGAAGAAAGAGTTTTTGCTCAATGAATATGTATTGAATTAAATAATAATTCCAAAGACATACTGAATGTTTTTAAAATGTCTACAGTATAGCTTATACTTTTCCAATAAAAGAGGTTGGCAGAGGGATAATTTATCATTAAAATATAAAACATTTACATACAAAAGTATATTATTTCATAACTCATATCCATTGAATCTGAAAACTATAGACATAGTTATACATGGGAAAATAGGAGACACCTATTAAATTTAAAAATTGCTAAAATTTATTTAAATTATCACATATTAAAAAGAATCTTTAGTAATTTTACTGGGAGAAACTTTATTAACCCAAGATTATTATAGTTATCTCAGCATAGGGTTTAGTCAGAAAAGGTTAGCAGGAGTGATTATTTATCGGAGTGAGTTAATTAAGAACTATGGTGTCTTGCACTCAAATAGTGTACTGTATATAAAAATCTAACTTGTATTCAAGAATTGTCTTTCTCTATCTTTTTAAGGTGGCCTTAGATGCTGTTTTTCAGCATTATAAGAGATGTATAATTTCCCTAAAATTCAATTTTTGTTTTTGAGACAAGGTCTTGCTCTGTCACCCAGGCTGGAGCGCAGTGGAATGAACATGTCTCACTGCAGCCTTGACCTCCTGGGCTCAAGTGATCCTCCCACCCCAGCCTACCACGTAGCTGATACCACAGGTACAACCCACCATGCCTGGCTAATTTGTATACTTTTTGTAGATCAATTTAAAGGGCTCTGATCTTGCCTAATGTTATAATATTAATGCACTTACTTTGCTTATTGTTCCTGATTCTTTGTCCCATTGTAATAATATAAGCCCACTTGCGTTTTTCCTCCTAGCATAACTTTTCTCTTTAGCAAGTTGTCAACTCAAGCACTTTGGAAAGTCTGAAGACATGATAAGAGCAAGTATAGAGGTATGAACTCTGTTTAATTAAATTCTGTTCAGAGCAGGTAAGTAACAGGGTGATTAATTGCTGTTCGCACACCTTTCAACTGCTTTTGTCAAGAGGCTCTTCCTGGAATATGCTTGCTGCTAAATTGATAATCACTAGGACTCACTCATGCTTCCAGACAAAACCTGGTCTAGAGTTCACCATCTTTCATGCTGCATAACCACAAACCTCTCCCGACCACCAACTGTTACACTAAAAGTCCTGGAAAGGTACATACAGGAATCTATTTACCTTTGGAAATGACAGTCACAATATGTATACCAAGAGTGGCCATGTATATCACAATATCTAAATGACATATTCACATCCAATTTTTTCTCTCTGTATCAAAGGGAGCATATTACTAAGAAAACTCACACTTTTTAAAAGTCTCCATACATAAATAATACAAGTGATGAAACTGACAAGAAAAATATGCATTTGTTTCTTATTGAGAAGATTAAGAAAACAGAATGTACTTATAACTAAGTTCATTTTCTGCTATTAAACATTTATCACGCACTCATAATCAGTGCAGTTATCTATCAGGAAAGCTTATTAAACCAGAAAATGAATACCTACAAATATAATAATTAAACATCATTTTAATTTACTTGTGAAAAAATAGAATGGAAGACAGTGGTACTGACGTTACAATACTAATTGTATCTCCAATCACAATGTTTAATCGGCTTTCAACAGTGAGCATGAATAACCCAGTGCTAGATCTGAATTGTGATTAATAATTTAAAATATGTAAAGATAAGTTTCTACTAAATGCAAGTTGGACAACATGAGCATTAGATAGAAAAGGAAAGGTCAGAAACAACAAGTATGTAGTGGTTAATAATGACTGTCCTTTTCTACTGGGATGAATGCCATGTTTTCTATACACATACACACAAATTTGCAATATTGCTTTCTGAAACTCAGTCTAATGTTAGAAAATTTGGCAGCAATTTGCATATAACTTTGAGGGGATCTTATGTTCTTTTTTTTTTTTTTTTTCATTTTCTTAATGATACTAAGTCAAACATATCAGTGTGCAACAGGTTGGTAAGTAAGAGAATGATTATTCAAGATGTAACTAATAGGCTTCAGATAGATTTTATTTTTTGTTTATATATTAGCTTATCTGTTTTTTTGCATAAGCACTCTGCTTTGAGTTGGAATCGCTGGCTCTTTTTCCATTTCTTACTGTTCCTAACTCACTACCTCTAAAGAGTTTATATGCACAGACTCATCTCAGACAATATGAGATCAAGTGTATTTTATGTTCTTTGACCCAAGGACAGCAAACTTTTGTGGGTTTACTTTTTGATGGGTAGATTTTCAACATCCTATTTTTGCCAAGGAGTCTATAAAGTAACATCATTGAGACTGTCAGCTTCCCTGACAAGATAACTTGAAAGCAGAATTGTGTGAACTAGAGGAGATTTTGGTTCACTCCTGGCTCAGTGAATTTCACAAATAGCAGTTTAATCTGCAGGATGTCCAAGCCAATAGTAAGAGGAAGCTGAGTTAGTGTTTGAGCAAGAAGGATCTTTGTGTTTGTTTGTTTTTCTTTTTTTGTTGATGAGTTTTGAACTTTTTGAGCTTCCACTTAAGATGCAAAATTTCACACCCTTAAACATACTGGGTTTCCTTGGATGTCATTAGGATTATATTGTCAGATCAAAGTTTTAGGGGATATTTGCTACTGATGTTTAACATAAAATCAAGGCAGGTTTCATTTTTTTTTAAATGTTAACATTCAAAAATAACACCAATTTACACACATTTCTCACTAAAGATTATTATTCTCCCTGAAAATATTTAATGTATTAATATTAAAGATGTTATAACAATAGCTCTGCAGATATGTTTCTGAATTTTACACAAGAAATATTGATGAATACTATGCAGTTAGGGTCAGAGGCTCTGTAATTAAGCAAACATAATGTAAATTTAATATCTTGTAACTTAATAAATGTATGACCTTGGATAATTTGTTTATATTCTGTGATGTCTAATATCCTCACTTTGAAAATGAAATAATGACACTACTTTGATAGTTTGGCTATCAGGATTTAAAGAATTAAGACATTTTGTCACAGGAAAATAAAATCAGCTATTAAAAAATATAACACTGCTGCTTGCATGTACTAAGAAAATATAAGGACACTATTGGATACATACTTTTTTCGAGAGGAAATACATCATAATGGATATTTCTGAGAAAAATCTTGATCATGAACACAAATAATATTTAATGTGATATAGTATTTAAATTTGAAAGAGAGCAGCTGGAGTGAAGGATTCCAGAAATAACAAAAGGGAAACAGTGAGAGAAGGATCTGGAAAAATGGGGACAGAAAATTACATTGAAGATTAAGTTCTAGCAATAGTATAGACCAAGTGAACAGTTTCCAGTAAGAAATCCCCTATAGCTGATCAGGGGAGGTCAATACAATGACGGAAGGTTGAATGGGAAGCTGCTTTCTGCCTTTTGTTATTGCAATCCTTCCTAGTTGCCATCACTCTTCCAGTAAAATCTAATGTCTACTCAAAGGCATTTTGAAACCTTTGAGTTATGTTTGTTTTTTATAAGTCATGCTTTGAGAACCAAAAGTTAATGGCAAATGATTAAGAAGAGAAGATAATCAGATGCAAACTGTAAACTAAGTCAGACAAAATTGTAAACTAAATTACAATTCAGCAGGATGAGGAGTTTCAAGAAAGAGTGACTAGCAAAAGGTGAGATCAGGATGTGCTCAGCTATGCACCCATCCTTCTACACTGTGATGCTTAGAAATATTGGGAATGTTGCTTATCTTATCATTGCATAGACAATTCTTGGGTAAATTGATAAGGATATTAAAGATAAAGGAAATTCTAGAAGCCTGGCAGACTTATAGATTCTCTGGTTACCCATATAAAACAGATGTCTCCCTTACAACGGAAACTTGTGAAATTGCATAAGTGGAATTTTCATGTGTTGTTTTTCTCACTGAATCTCCTTCAAAACCTACACAGTGTTGCATAATTACTTTTTAAATGAATCTTCATGTTTGCACATAGCAGACCTCAAAAATATTAGTTCCCTTCACCTTTTGTCTTGTGATATTGAGAGTCTGCTGATATGTCCCAAGTAAAGTCTTTCCTCACTTTAAGTCTTGGTTTTAATCAATGTATATTATTAAATTAGAAATAAATAGAAGAGAACAGAGAAATTCCAAAAGATTAAATTAACAAAATTTGTCATGGAAAGAACTTTGGTAGATTTCTTCATATTAGTCATAATTGAATTCCAGGAAACTAGTCCTATTGAGGATAATGTAGAATTTGTGTTGCATTTTGATTTATAAAAAAAATGAGTCATCGGAAGTCAATACTGGTTCTCAGACTTTTTTTTAAAGATTATCTTTGAATTAGATAGACAGGGATATAAATTAGATCATACTTTAAACATTTAGTTTCAATAAAAATTTGAGCTTACTTGTAAAAAATAGGTAACCTTAAAGTAGTCGAAGACAACAGATACTTTAAAAAGTAGCAATAAGTAGTAACATTCTGAATGTTCATATCAACATTTATTCAGAAAATATGTTTTAGAAAAAATGTGGTAGTATTTAATTGATATATGTATAATATATGTAACAAAGAAATATGAATAACATACAAACAATTATTCCAGGGATGATTAAAAACATAAAATATTTTTCCTTTTCTATTATTTCCATTGAAATTTTCTTTCCCTCTTTACACTTCTTCTCTTGAACTTTTTCTCAGGAAAAACTGACATTATTCCTACCTTACTCACTTTTTTGCTTCTCTTCCAGAAGCCCTTTAGAAGTAATTCTCTCAAAAATAGACGTTTTTATGTCTTGAACTCAAGTGTCTTAAATTGCCTTCCTTTGTGAAGAGACAAAGCAACTGACAATCTGGTTTGTTTATAATAAGTCAAATTGAATGTTAATTTAGTGGCTCACGTTTCTCAAATCCTATCGTGTATATTTATATATTTTGTATTTTTATCTAAAGGATGAGAAGAATGAAGATAAAGGGAAAGGCATAGGAATGTTTCTTTTTAGGAGAAAAGTAAAGAAACCAGGTGACCAGGCACAGTGGCTCACGCCTGTAATCCCAGCAATTTGGGAGGCTGAGGTGAGTGGATCACCTGAGGTCAAGAGTTTGAGACCAACCTGGCCAACATGGTGAAACCGCGTCTCTACTACAAATACAAAAAAAATTACCCGGGCGCGGTGGTGGGTGCCTGTAATCCCAGCTACTCAGGAGGGTGAGGTAGGAGACTTGCTAGAACCCTGGTGGCGGAGGTTGCAGTGGGCTGAGATGGCACCACTGCACTCCAGCTGGGGCGACAAAACGAGACTCTGTCTCAAAAAAACAAAACAAAACCAAAAAAAAAAAAAAAAAAAAGAAAAGAAAAGAAAAAGAAACCATGAACCCTTAGAAATAGTGACACTGTCAGGAATTAGAGTGTTTGGAAAAACCAAACATTAGCTTCCATTATATGGATTTTGAGGCAGTGGCAGTCTGTCTTTGCATGAAGAAAGAGATGAGGAATGTTTACTCGTTCAGGTATTTAGAGGGTATATTGTCTATAATGAACTTAAAAAACAATAATAAAAATGATGTAACATATATATGACAAATGCAAAACAATCTGGTGAACTGGTCTCAGCCAAACACACCTTCTCCTTCCCGGGCATATTACTGGTTCCAGAAACATCTTTAATTAGAATTTTAAATACCCTGGGACCAAGACATAGCCTTGAATCCTTCTAGAAGGAAATATTCCTAGGTCTTGACAGCTCCATGCCTTCTCCCTCTCAGAGCATCTGCCTCAGCCATAAAATCCTTTGTAGGTAGGGTCTCGAACTCGGGGCAGGGGGGAATCCCTGTTTTTACTGCCCCATGGAGAATAAAATAGGAAATCCTGGACATTATTTCAAAAGCATAAAAGAGAAATCGTTTTCCCAAATGATACTCTGACTAAATTTTGCCTTTTGAAAATCAGGATATATGGTGGTAATATTTTACTGCTATTATAGTTCCTTTTGCTTCATGGATGGTTTCATGGGTTGGGGCAGGGTGACTGCTCTAGTGAACAAACTGTTTCCATGGTGAAATGTAATCTGAGTCCTAAATACTACCTAATTTACAAGTTAATCTTTGGAACACACTATTTTTATACATTAAAGGATGCTTGTAACAAGAAAACCTTGAATAATGTTTATAGATAACTTCTGGCCCTTTTAAGTTTCTTATAGACATTAAATAACACTGAAAATTTTTATAAAGCAGAAAATTGGAATATTATATTCCTTTATTCCAGAGTTTCATTGGATTCTTACTGACATCAGATGCATTATAGTGACACATACACCAGTCACCTTTGTTGAACCATCTATTTACACCTCTGTTTATGAGAATATGGGGTTTTGTTTTTTTGAGACAGAGTCTCACTCTGTTGCCCAGGCTGGAGTGCAGTGGCATGATCTCAGTTCACCACAACATCCGCCTCCCGGATTCAAGTGATTATCCTGTCTCAGCCTCCCAAGTGACTGGGATTACAGGTGCATGCCACCATGCCTGGCTGATTTTTGTATTTTTTGTAGAGATGGGTTTTCACCATGTTGGCCAGACTCATCTTGAACTCCTGATCTCAAGTGATATACCCACCTCAGCCTCTCAAAGTGCTGGGATTACAGGCATGAGCCACGGTGCCTGACCGAGAATATGGTATTGATAGTGTTACTGTGTCTCTTTGTCCACTGCTGATTCTTTGTAGAGTTGTGATTAAGTGATTCAGGGTGGTTACCTTAATAAAGGAAAAGAAGCATTTTGAGAAGAGTTATGGGGTGGCATATTTAGGTAGCACACTCTAACACACAAGGTTTCTATTTGGGGCTGAAATGTGCTCCACCCAAAATTTATATGTTGAAATCCTAATCCCCACTACCTCACGATGTGACTGTTCCTGGAGATAGGGCGTTAAAAGATTTAATTACATTAAACTTACGATATTAGCGTAGGTCTTAATTCAATATGACTGGTGTCTTTACAAGAAGAAAAAAATTAGGACACAGACACACACAGGGAAGAAGCTGTGAAGACACAGGGAGAAGGCCACAGAAGAAACTCAGTTTGCCAACACCTTGAATTCAGATTTCTAGTCTCCCTGACTGTGAGAAGATAACTTTCTGTTGTTTACATCTATTCTATTCTGTGGCACTTTGTTATGGCAGCCCTAGCAAATTAATACAAAGTCTAACCAGCATTTGCTCAATTAGTTTTCATTTATTCCTTCATTCAGTGCATACTTATGAGAAACTAATATAAGCCAGTTACCATGCTAGACTCTGGGGCCCAAGAATGAACAAAACTAAACCTTGATGATTTGAGACCAACAAGGAAACAGCGCTAGTGGAGAACGTCAGTGGGGGAGGGGATGAGGATATTAAGATGGCTGGGGCACATCACATAAGTCTTTGTTGAATATTTGTGCTTGGTAGAGATAAAAAGAGGGTATGTACAGAAATAAAAGAACTAGGATCCCACATTAATCAGACTCAATAGTAGGCAAATGAGTAACTGAGAAGTTACAAATTCTAATTCAAGTCGTTCAAAATTAAATGAATTAAAATCACTCAAAAACATGTACACTATTTTATATACATGTAGTTAAGAGTGCAAAAGACTAATTTCTCTAAAACAAATATCTATGTTTCCCTATAATAGATTTATTTCTGATAAAATGTAATACAATTTAATATATCATTGAAATCATATTGTAAATGCTCACAAACACTTTTGCTAAGGAAATTCTAATGATCAAACTACCCTCCCTTTTTTCCAGTTGTGGTTCTCAGAGAGGTTAATTTAATGCAACCCTAGATAGTAGTGCATGGCAAGCATGCTCAGTGAGGCTTAGAAAGGGAATTTATAACTACCAAAATTACAAGAACTTTTCAAGTCTGTTTATATCATTCTCATTAATAGCAAATTGTAACCATCAAAATTCTTATGCCTGGAGAGATTAGCTAAAGTTAGGGCTTGGCAAAAGACAATATTTTCAGAAGAGACAAGAGATGGCTGTCACTTTGGTCCTTGAATTTCTCCAATTCTTACCTTCTCCTGATCTTGTGGTTTTTCATGATCCTTCACATTCATTCCTCCGTTCACCACCATATACTGGTGATCAAACCTTCAAAGGCCTAAAGGTCTAAATGTAGGACTGTTAGCAGAAGTTATAATAAATGAATCCAAGGTCAAGAGGCATTTTGATGAATAAAGGGATTCTCACTGTTTGCTGAAAAGAAAAGAAACAAATATCTGCTCATTCAAAACCTTCCTTACGCATCAACAAATGGGTTAGAATTGTAATGGTTAGATTCTTACATTTCTTTCTGTTACTATAGATCAGCTTGATTTTGAGTTTCCTATCAGTTGGAAGAACACCTTCTTAATTTATGTGCAAAATGACACATTGTAATGAGATAAACTGTGTTTGCAGCCTGGAGGAGGGACTGCACAGTTACTCAACGTTAGTGGGAGCATGGGTTTCTAGCTCCAAAACTCAATGATCCTGCATAATTCACTTCATTTTTCAGAGCCCCTCCTCCCTAAACAGCATAAGCAGATATTTGAATAGGTAACCACAGGAATCCTACCACCTCTAACATTGTATCTTTTCTTTTTTTTTGAGACGGAGTCTCGCTCTGCCGCCTAGGCTGGAGTGCAGTGGCCGGATCTCAGCTCACTGCAAGCTCCGCCTCCTAGGTTTACGCCATTCTCCTGCCTCAGCCTCCCGAGTAGCTGGGACTACAGGCGCCCGCCAAATCGCCCAGCTAGTTTTTTGTATTTTTTAGTAGAGACGGGGTTTCACCGTGTTAGCCAGGATGGTCTCGATCTCCTGACCTTGTGATCCGCCCGTCTCGGCCTCCCAAAGTGCTGGGATTACAGGCTTGAGCCACCGCGCCCGGCCAACATTGTTATCTTTTCAACTGGAGTATGGTAAGAAGAGCATTACACATTCTGCATGAAAACATTTATTCTCAACCTTGAACACTTCAATTAAGCTTCAAATTCTAGAATATTGGAATTTTTATGGCTAAGGAAAATAGAGGGTACAAGATGACCAACTAGACACAGTCAGAAAATGCCTCTCCCACTGAGAGAAACCAAAATATCAAGTAAGACAGCACATTTCCGGTAGATCTTTTGAGAGAAAAAGAAGGTCAGTAGAGAGGAGGCACAGACACCAAGGTTGAAGAGGGATGAAGCTGGGAAGCCCAGACAGAGTTGCCAAGTCCCAGGACTGGCTCCTGGTCTTGAACAGGTCCTTAAGGAAGGGGCGAGTGAAAGAACTCCAGGGCACCACACTCCCACTGTAGACCTCTGGGATCCTAGCTACAGGAGAGCCCATGAGCACCACAGGCATTTGAGTTGGCAAGGGGAACTGCCTGGACAGCAGGCAGAGGCAGAACTTGAGCCTGTGTAGAGCCCAGAAAGTGAGGCAGAGTGTGAGGTAGCTGCAGCAAAATGTAACCTTAGATACCCATCCCCTAAGGCCATCAATCTGCTCTGAGTCGGTGCAGCTTCTGCTGACTACCGGCCAGGAAAGAGCAAGGCTGCCTTTTCCGTGGGACTAGGGTACATTTGATCTAGGTGCCCCTTGTCCACCAGCTTCTCCCAAGGCCGCCTGCCTGGCCATTCCCGCAATAGGTACACACAGCACCCCTGCCCCACCTGTTTTGCCAGAGCTCTGGCAGCAATTCGGCACCCCCAGCACAGCACAGCACAGCAGGCAAAGGACAAAACCACAGGACCAGTACCAATCACCCAGGGTTTGAGAACACTGCCCAGGGGTATCCAGTTGAGATCTATGGCCAGAGCTTGAGCAAGGGAGGAGTCCCCACTCTCAGAACACAGAGAAGAGTAAGGTGCCCGTTCCTGTGTCATTGTAGGAGCTGAGCACCCCTCCCTCTACAAGAGCAGTCTGGGAAGGGTGCAGCCTGTTAGCCAGCCACTGCTTCTGCCCAGCAGAGTCCTGAGGCCCTGGACACCTGGAACAGCCCAACAATCTGGCTGCAGAAGACCTGAGACAAATCTTGCTGGGAGGGTTTGCTCCTGGGGCAGTACCAGAGGGAGACCTGGTCCAGAGACCCAGACCCTGGGCAAGCTGGGTAGACCACACAGACACTTACTGGGCTAAAAACTTCGGACTGTGGGTGCCATATCAGCTACACACCCACAGCACCACCATACTGTCCAGGATTCCTCTATCTTTGGCCCACTGCATTACCAGGTAACCCACAGACATACCCATAACCTGCTCTGACTCTACCAAGCTAAGACGACTCTACCAACCTAAGAAATCCCCAGGAAGTTGCAGGTCTCTTGGTGACCTAACCATCAGCTCAGGCCACCTGTAAAGGAGGGAGGAGTTCAGCCCACCAGGGCTCCTCTTGGGGATAAGGCAATGTGGGAATGGTGTAAATGATTGCAGAGGACTCTTCCAGGAATGACTTGGTAAGAGGATCATCTCTTGTTCTCCTATCATCTCGCCCTCCCCACAGCACTACTGCGTATTCACTGAAATACAAGAGAAGCACTACTAAGAGCAAGCTTATGTGCCTGTCCATACTCTTAACCGCCATCTACTGGATTTCAGTCAGAATGACACCACCAAACAAAAACAAATTTCTTTAGCCGGTGAAACCCAATGCAGGAAGCTAGCCACAACTATGGAACCCATACAGGGCTTTGGCCCTCTGATGAAATGAAGTCAGTCAACTATACACAACATACAGCACAGTCAAACCCTCAAGGGAAAAAAAGAATATAATACCCCCCACCCCCTAAAAAAAACGCAACAAAATCCAGATGACAGCAATTTATAAAAGGAAAAGAAACACCAGCCACCCACCTTAGATGAGAAGGAATTAGCACAAGACTCTGGCAATTCAAAAAGACGGAGTGTTTATTTTCTCTAAAGGATTGCACTAGCTCTCCAGCAATAGATCCTAACTAGATTGAAATGTCTGACATGACACATAGAATCCAGAATCTGGATGGCAAGGAACTGTAACAAGACTCAGGAGAAAGTTGAAATCTAATCCAAAGATGCCAATAAAATGATCCAAGAGTTGAAAGATGACATTGCAAATGTAAGTTGATCTTCTGGAATTGAAAAATTAACTAAAGGAATTTTAAAATACAATTGGAAGCCTTAACAACAGATTAGACCAAGCTGAGGAAAGAATTTCAGAGCTTAAAGACCAGTTCTCCAATCAATCCAGTCAGACAAAAATAAAGAAAAAATAATTTTAAAAATGAGCAAAGGCTCCAAAAATATGACATTATATAGACTAATTTACAATTCTTTGGCATTTCTGAGAGAAGAGAGAAAGGTAGCAACTTGGAAAACAGATTTGAGGAATAGAGCACACAAATTTCCCCATTCTCATTAGAGAAGTTGACATGAAAGTTTAAGAAATTCACAGACCCCTCCCCCGCAACCATGAGATACTATAAAAGATGACCATCACCTAGACATATAGTCATCAGACTTTCCAACATCAACGTGAAAGAAAAAATCTTAAAGGCAGCTACAGAAAAGGTTCAGATCACTTACAAAGGGGACCCTATCAGGCTAACAGACATCTCAGCAGATATCTTGCAAGCCAGAATAAATCGGTGCCGTATTTCCAGCATTCTTAAAGAAAAGATATTCCAACTGAGAATTTCATATCCCACCAATTAATCTTCAGAAGCAAAGTAGAGATAAAATCTTTTGCAGATCATCCATAAGATGAATTGTTTCCACTAGACCATCCTTACAAGAGATCCTTAAGAGAACTCTAAACATGGAAACAAAAGAAGAGTGACCAATACCACACTTGACATAGCACACAGACCCTATAAAGCAACTACACAATCAAGACTACAAAGCAACCACGTAACATCACGATGGTATCAAAATCTCACATATCAACATTAACCTTGAAAATAAATAGTCGGCCGGGTGCGGTGGCTCATGCCTGTAATCCCAGCACTTTGGGAGGCTGAGGTGGGTGGATCATGAGGTTAGGAGATCGAGTCCATCCTAGCTCACACGGTGAAACCCCGTCTCTACTAAAAACTTCAAAAAATTAGCCGGGCACGGTGGTGGGCGCCTGTAGTCCCAGCTACTTGGGAGGCTGAGGCAGGAGAATGGTGTGAACCCGGGAGGCAGAGCTTGCAGTGAGCCGAGATCACGCCACTGCACTCCAGCCTGGGCGACAGAGGGAGACTCTGTCTCAAAAAAAAAAAAGAAAAGAAAGTAAATAGTCTAAATATCCCATTTAAAAGGCACAGAGTGACAAGTTCAATAAATAAAAGACCCAACCATCTCTGTCTTCAAAAGACCCATCTCACAGGTAGTGACACCCATGGTCTCTAAGTAAAGGGACATAGAAAGAACCATCATGCAAATGGAAAATAAAAAAAGAACAGGGGTTACTTTCTAATGTCAGATAAAACAGACTGTAAACCAACAACATTTAAAAAGGATAAAAAAGGACATTATATAATGATAAAGAGTTTAATTCTACAATAAGACTTTATCCTAAATAATACATACTCAACACTGCAGGACTGAGATCATAAAAAAGTGCTTCTAGACCTACAAAAAGACTTAGGCAGTCACAAAATGTTAGTGCAGGACTTCAACACTCCACTGCAAACATTAGACAGATACTCAAGGCAGAAAACAAAAAAAAAAATTCTATACTTCAATTTGACACTTGACCAATTGGACCTCATTGACATTTATAGAATACTCCACCTAACAACCACAGAATATACATTCTTCTTCTCTGCATATGGCCCATACTCTAAGATCAACCACATCTTGGCCACAAAGCAAACCTTAACAAATTCAAAAATATTGAAATTATATCAAGCATACTCTTGGACCACAGTGGAATAAAAATAGAAATCAATAGTAAGAAGATCCCTCAAACTACACAGTTACCTGGAAACAAACAAACAAAAAAATGCCGTTAAATGACTTTCAAATAAACAATAAAATCAAGGCAGAATTTAAAATATATATATATGTAATATATATATATTATATATATATATTTGAAATGCATAACAGAGCCACAACATAGCAAAATCTCTGAGATGCAGCAAAAGCAGTGTTAAGAGGAAAGTTTGTAGCACTAAAAGTCTACATCAAGAAGTTAAAAAGATATAAAATTAATAATTCAGCATTGCACTGTGAGGAACTAGAAAAAGAAGAACAAACTAACCCCAAAGCTAGCAGAAAAAAGAAATAACTAAAATCAGGGCAGAACTAAATGAAATTGAGACCCAGAAATTCATACAAAGGATCAACAAAACCAAAAGTCCATACTTTTTTTCCATACATTTTTTGTTCATTTAAAAGAATAAAAATCAAATGAGACAGACTATGTGAACGTGCTTTGCAAACTACAAAACAATTTAGAGATATATATGACAAGTATTTATGTCATTATCAGTGAAATGCTTTTTTAACTTTCATTAGATCCATTCCTAACTTCTCCAGAGCTAATACATTTGTAAATAAGATCCACTCTAAAACGCTAAATGTTAATACCATTTTAGATTTTATGTTGTTTTATTTAATTTTTAAACCCTACATGCTATAGGAATTCCATATCTCAAGTTTAGAATACTTAATTTTTAAATTTAAGCTCACTTGTCCTGCCTCTGATCTTCTTACCAATTATTTATAATATCATACATTATTTTCTGTAGCCCTAAGGGAAAATTTCCATTGTGGTACCACAGTAAGCGGCAGCCATACACAGGTACCTTCTTATGCCTTTTTCCCATCACCAAGCAGTGTCCAAGAATCTAAGCACTTGAACATTTATTTGAGGCAACAGCTAGTGAGATGAATGTGATAATGGTAGCAGTTGACCCTTGCAGGAAAGTTCGAGCCTGGGCCTCCTATTCCAGTGATATTCTTTATGCTAAAAATGTTAGTAATTCCCTCTCACAGATTCCTTTCCTTCCTAATTTAGTGAGGTCAATTTCTGTTGTTTCGTAAACAAGTACACTCCATACTATGCAGTAGTGGATATTTTTGATACTAGGGTGAGCATGTTTTAAAATTGGTTATAGTGATGATTGCATAAATCTGAATGTACTAAAAATCTTTAAATGATACACCTGATGGGTATGTGAATTATGTCTCAATAAAACTGTTTAAAAATAAAAAATAAAAAAGAATAAAAAAAGATTGATAGACTACTAGATTAACAAACAGAGAGAGAAGATCCAAAGAAGCACAATCAGAAATGACAAAGGTGACATTATAACTGATCCCACAGAAATACAAAAGATCCTCAGAGACTCTGATGAACACCACTATGCATACAAACTAGAAAATCTAGAAGAAATGGATAGAATCCTGGAAACACACAACTTCCCAAGGTTGAATCAGGACAAATTAAATCTCTGAACAGACTAATAATGACTTCTAAAATTGAATCAGTAATTAAAAAAACCATCCAACCAAAAAAAAAAAAAAAAAAAACAACAACAAAAAAAAAAAAAAAACCAAAAAACAAAAACAGAAAAACAAAACAAAAAAGACCAAGCCCTGGATTAGATGGATTCATATACAAATTCTACAATATGTACAAAGAAGAGCTGGTACCAATTCTACTGAAGCTATTCCATAAAATTGATGAGAGTCTCTTCTCTAACTATTTCTGTGAAGTCAGCATCATCCTGAGACCAAAATCTGACACTCAATTAAAAAACAGAAAAAATATAAACCAATAACACTGAGGATCATAGACACAAAAATCCTCAACAAAATACTAGTAAACCAAATCCAGCAGCACATCAAAGATTTAATTCACCATGTTCAAGTAGGCTTTATTTCTGAGATGCAAGATTGATTCAACATATGCAAATAAAAAGGTGTTCTACCACATAGATAGAATTAAAAACAAACAAAAAAACATTATAATGTGACTAGATGCAGAAAAAGCTTTCAGTGTAATACAACATCTCTTTGTGATAAAAATCTCAATAAACTAAGCATCAAAGGAAAATACCTCAAAATAATAAGAATCATCTATGACAAACCCACAGCCAATATCATACTCAGCAGGCAAAAGTTGAGAGGATTCTCCTTAAAAACTGGAACAAGACAAGGATGCCTACTATCACCACTCCTATTTAATATAGTCCTGGAAGTCCTAACCAGAGCAGTCAGGCAAGAGAAAGAAATTAAAGGTATCCAAATTGAAAAAGAAGAAGTCAAACTCTCTCTCTTCACTGACTAAATGATTCTGTACCTTGAACACTGAAAGACACTGACAAAAGGCTCCTGTAACTGACAAACAACTTTAGTAAAGTTTCAGGATACAAAATTGACATACAGTATCAGTAGCATTTCTACACACCAATAACAATCAAGCCGAAAGCCAAATGAAGAATGCAATTGCATTTTCAATAGCCACCAAAAACAAAACAAAACAAAACAAACAAGCAAACAAACAAAAACACCTGGGAATATATCTAACACCTAATACATCTAACAGACACTTCTCAAAAGAAGACATGCCAGCAAGCAACAAACTTATGAAAATAATGCTCAACATCACAAATCATCAGAGAAATGCAAATCAAAGCCATAATGAGATACTATGTCACTCCAGTCAGAATAGTTATTAAAAAGTCAAAAAATAACAGACATTGGCGAGACAGCAGAGAAAAGGGAAGAATTATACACTGTTGGTAGGAATGTAAATTTGTTCATTCCCTGTGGAAAGCAGTTTGGAGATTTCTCAAAGAACTAAAAATAAAACTAACCTTTAACCCAGCAATCCTACAACTAGTTATATATATCAAAGAAAATAAATCATTCTACCAAAAAAAAAAAAAAAAAAATCCACATGCACTTGTATATTTATTGCAGTAGTATTCACAATAACAAAGACATGAAATCAATATAGGTGCTCATCAATGGTGGGTTGGATAAAGCAAACGTGGTACATATATACCATAGAATACCACACAGCCATTAAAAGGAACAAAACCATGTCCTTTGCAGCAAAATGAATGGAGCTGGAGACGATCCTCCTAAGTCAATTAATGTAGAAATGGTAAATCAGATACTGCATGTTCTCACTTACAAGTGGGAAGTAAACATTGGGTCTACATGGTAATACAAAATGGGAAGAACAGTCACTGGGGACTACAAGGAGAAGTACAAGGGTTGAAAAACTACCTATTGGGTACTGTGCTCACTACCTGGGTGACAGGATGAATTGTTCCTTATACCTCAGCATTGCATAATACTCATCTAACAAACTTGCACATGTACCCCCTGAATCTAAAATAAAAGTTGATTTTTTTTTTTTTTTTACAAAAAGCATTCCTCTAGGGGAAAAAAATGTGTTTCTTTGTGAATGCATATGTATCTAAAGGTATTTTTTCATGAATGCATTTTTTTTGTGAATGCATATGTATCTAAATTCATGTAGTTGCAAGAAATAGGAAATCTCACTCAAACTGTGTAAGCAGAAAAAAAGGAAGAGGGTATTTAATGGTACCCCAATAGAACAACTGATATATCAAAGACCTAGTATCATTTTCTTCATTTCTGAGGCTTGTTACCATCCTCAGAATTTCCTCTTTGAGTTCCATGTTGTCTGACGGAAATATGTAGAGCTTTTCCATCCTGCAGGGAAAAAGCTCACAATTGTTGTAACTTAGCGCTCACACACACACACAATCACAATCACAAATGCCCCGGCACGCAGAATTAAGTTCCACTGGCTCTGATTCACATGACTTACCTAACATTTACATCTCTGAATGGTGATCTAGAGAGAACTTGGAAGAAGGCACAAAGGTGATTTATGCTGCCATTTGTATATTTTTTTTTCCACTGAGAAACTGGAAACACTACACAGGGCTAAATGGAGCTTAACAGTTGAGTGACATCAGTGTTTTCTACAGAATCCTGAGTTATATTCAGCTTTTATTAGAATAGATGATGACAAGAAATTACAAATAATTTATGGTCATTTTGAGACTATTTAGTGTGTTTTTTAAAAAAACTAATTGCTTGACTTGAAAATAAACCAGGAAATTAGTGTCATATTATAAAACAGTTGATTATGATCTTGTGGTTTCTCTTCCCTTTATTAAAGAAATTTTAATGTCCTTTTTTCTTAAAATAGCTTAGTTTCTGGTTCATGTAAATATACCTCTATTCTGCTGGCCAATAAACCATGCCAACCACTTCTTTCTACTTCCAATTTTTCAGCCCAGTTTTTACCTTATCATCTGATTTAGAATTTATATGATCCTTCACTATGATATGGAATACAATGACATCCAAATTATGTCATAGAAAGTCCTGACTGGCATTTGCCATTTCTAAGGTCTTCTCCTACATCATAATAACCAAAAACAATTATTCCAGTATTCTAAGTTCCCTAGGAAAAGTAGTTAAGGATGTATCATTTATGATGATGAACGTTATGGCAAAAACCAAAATGAATGAAGTTTATTGGACTTACATTGATTTGATCATAGTACAATTTGATTTATGTAGATGTAATCTGAATGTGTAGGAGGCAAAATGATGATGTTAAAATGGCAGGACTCTACTTTGGTTTCATAACTCTCATAATGAAATCATCTAAAAAACATACAGATTTTTACATTCAGAAATTCATTTTAACTTTGACCTGGTTTAATCTCTCTAATTAATTAAAGGATTATATTGTACCTCCTTCAAAAAATGAAAAGTGTGCCTGACCTGACCTGATAATCATCATATTATTAATTCATTGCCAGCATATACAGCAATTAAGATAATTTAATAGTTTCTTGTTTGCTATCCACCTGCTTTGTAAGTCTTTAACAAAAGTACACTATTTACTACCTAATTGGGTCACAATGTTACCTGAATTTTAAATTACATCCTAGTTATACTCAAATGTTAATTAAAATGCTAGACTTGTTGGAATTTAAAACCAATGCTCTGAGTTACCATGAAAAGCAATAAGTTAATTATTTTCAACAGTAACATTTATTCTGTCAGCCCTTACTTCTTATGCCTCTGATATTAGGGCCTAGAATTTCTTCAAGAACCTATTTTTTAGAAACAGGGTCTTGCCACCCAGGCGGGAGTGAAGTGTCACAACCATAGCTCACTGTAACCTTGAACTCCTGGGCTCAAGGGATCCTTACATCTCAGCCTCCCTAGTAGCTGGGACTATAGGCACACACCATCACAGTCAACTGTTTTGTTGTTGTTGTTGCTGAAACAAGGGTCTTGCTATATTGCCCAGGCTGGTCTTGAACTCCTGGCCTCAAATCCTCCTGCCTTGGCCTCCCAAAGTGCTGAGATTACAGACACAAGTCACCATTGCACACTGCCAAGACTTTTTCTATTCTTACTTATTTTTCTCTAATATTATTGACCTTACTCTCACATCTAAAGATAGGCATAACAGATCAGAGCTGATGAGATGTGAAGTGGTATTTCCTGGGACTTTTATGAAACAGAAGCTTCTGTTCTCTAAGATTACTTTTGAAAGGGGCTCCCTTTCCTTCTGGATAGAATGGAATAAAAATATAAAATCTCAAGCTAAGGCATTTATTTTGATTTAAAAAAAGAACTTGCCATTGCCTGCGGAACACCCCAAGGAACCTGAAAATGAAGCTAATGTAGAGAATTCTGTAGAAAGAGAGAAACCAGATTTTTCATAGCATTGTATTTACTGCTATATAAAACCTTTCCTAAAATAAAATCTAGGGAAGGTATTTTCAATCCCATGAGCCAATAAAAGTCTTCTTCTTCTTCTTCTTCTTCTTCTTCTTCTTCTTCTTCTTCTTCTTCTTCTTCTTCTTCTTCTTTTTTTTTTTTTTTTTTGGTTGAAACCACCAAACTAGAGGCAATATTTGTTTCAAGTTCTATTTCATCTCTTGAGGTAAATTTCTGTAAGTAAGTTGCATACACCTTAAGCATACTATTCCATAAGTTTTAATATCTGCATATTTCCATGTAATACAATCCCATCAAGATATAGTATCATTCTACATCATTCTTATTTAAGTAATATTATGTTACTTTCTAGACAATTCCCCCAAAAGCCAAGGTTTTCAGCTTTCTCATACTGTAGATTAGTTTTATTAGTTTTAAAATTGTGTATAAATGAAACCCTCAAGTGTGAACTTTTTGTGTCTATCTTTTTGCCATCCAAATAATATTTTGAAATTCATCCATGTTGTTGCATGTATTAGTGTATTAGCAGGTTGTGCTTTTCCACTGCTAACTAGCATTCTATTTTATGAACATACTATGATTTGGTTTCCATTCTCTTCCAGTTTTTAACTATTATCAGTAAAACTACTGTGAACATTCATATACAAATTTTTGAGGGAGCATACAATTTACAACTGTTTTCCATTTGTTGCTTTTGTTTCTTTTTTAAATTTTGTTTTTGAAAAATTTTCTTTTCCTCTTTCTTTTTTAATCTCTTCTCTTAGAATAACAACTATATACATTTTTTAAATTTTAAAAAATAGTTATTCTAGAGTTTCTGATATACACTTCCAACTAATCCAAGTCCCTTTTCAAATAACGTTGTAGTGCTTCATAGATAGTACCTCTACTTTATAATAGAATAGTCACAATGTTTTGCCCCTGTCCCTTACAGTATTGCTGTCTTTCATTTCACTTACCTATAAGCTATTATCACCTGAAATATTGTTGCAATTATTACTTTGACAACCTTGTTATCTATGGGATCAATTAAGAAAAAGGAAATATTTTCATATACTGCACTTAATCTTCTCAAATGCTCTTTCTTTCTTTATGTAGATCCAAGTTACTAAGTTTCTGACCTACCTCTTTGTCTTCTCTTAAAATAACTTATTTTTAACTTTTATTTTAAATTCAGGGGTACAAATGCAGGTATGTTACATCGGTAAACTTGTGTCATGAGGGGTTGTTGTACAGATTATTTTATCACCCATGTATTAAGTCTACTACCCATTAGTGGTTTTTCCTAATCATCTCCCTACACTCAACCTCCAGCCTCCCAAAGACCCTAGTGTGTGTCGTTCCCCTCTATGGGTCCATGTGTTCTCATCATTTAGCTTCTACTTATAAGTGAAGATATGTGGTATTTGGTTTTCTGTTCCTGTGTTAGTTTGCTGAGGATAATTACCACCAGCATCGTTATGTCCCTGCAAAGGACATGATTACATGAAAAACTTCTTTCAATATTTGTTGCAGGGCAGATACGCTGAGAACAAATTTCCTCCATTTTCTTTATCTGAGAGTCTTTTTTTCCGTTCTATTTTTGAACAATAATTCACTGGATACACATTTCTATGTTGGTGATTCTTTTCTTTCAATATTTTAAGTTTCACTCTGCTGTCTTCTTGTTTTCATGTTCTCTTTTTAAGAAAAGTTCGATGTAATGTTTATCTGTGTTCTTAATCATAATGTATTATCCTATATGGAATCTTGGAAGAGAACATGAGCATTAGGGAAATATGAAGAAAACCTGAATGATTATGGTTTAAGTTAATAAAATGAACCAATTTTAGTTAAGTCTGACAAATGTACCATCCCCATGTAAGATGTTAATAATAAACTGGGTGTAAAGTATATAATTTCTATTTTTCTCTGTAATATCTTTAAAAAAATCTGTAACTCTAAAACTGTACAGAATGTTTTATAATTTTTTAAATTAATTGACCATAAACATGTGGATATATTTCTGAACTCTGTTTTGTCCTATCTAACTTCTTCTCTGACTTTATCCCAATGTCGTGCTCTCTTGATCCCTGCAGTTTCACAGTGTCTTAAAGACAGTTGGCATATAGGCTGATAGTCTTCAAAATTGTTTTGGTTAATTTGGCTTTTGGCATTTTAAATAGATATTTAAATCAACTTGTAAAATTATATTTTGAAAAATATTACTGGAATTATAATTAGGATTAAGTTGAAGGTATGGAACAATTTGGAAGAATTGACATCTTAGGGAAATTGAGTCTCATGAATATTGTATATCTATCAATTTATTTAGGTCTTATTCAACTGACCTCAGCAACACCCTGTGGTTTTTAGTGCAGTGGTATTTTAATACGTTTATTGATTTCATTCTTAAGTAGTTCATGATTTTTGATGCTCACATAAATAGATTTAACTTATTTTCAAATTATTTGCAACTATCCTATAGAAATTCAATTGATTTCGTAAATTGACTTCATTCTGCAAACTTGCTAAATTTACCTAAGAGGCAGAGTTGTTGCTTTGTAAATTCCCTAGCCTTATGTAAATAGAAAAAAACACATTATGAATAAGGAATTTTCTTTTTCCTTTCATCTTTATGCTTTGATAAATTTTTCTTGCCTAATTGTAGTGGCTAATACAAACTTAATCATGTTAAACAGCTCAGATGGGAACAGACATTCTTGACTTTTTTCCCACCGTTAGAGGGAAGCGGTTTAATGTTTTACCATTAACTATTATTTTGTAGTGAATTGGCTGCATCTCTTTCACTAGAGACTACAGCTCCTATGTTGTCTCTTCACAACAATGATATGTCCTCTTTCCAGTAGCTCCTTCCTTCTATTGTGCCTTTTAATTAGGGGTAGTTTTAATTTTCTGCTGTTGCTAGCATTAACCATTCCTCTTCATTTTACCTAACCCTGCCCACAATTTTGTAAGTAATTTATTCATTACACTTTTTCAATTACCTTTTTGAGTATGCCATATCAAAATGTACCAAGATCCTGACTGATAAAAGGATAATATAAAAATACAAATTTCATTTCTTATTCAGAAGTAATTTTTCTCTAGAAGTAACATAACTTGGAGGTTGATTAAGAGGACTTATGAGATGCAATTATAAGACAACTCTATTTTTGTTTTCTATTGTTCTTTGAAATGTACTCTGAACAGCCAGTTCTTCTCTTGTACGTGTTGAAAACTTGAGTGGGCTCCATGACTTTTACAGCTACTCTAAGCTTAAAAAACAAATCTTATTTAAACTTGCAAAACATTCTCAAATCAACAATTAAAATGGGAGGTTTGTTACTTCAAAACTTTAAATTTGATTTAACAGTGAAAGTATCTCAGTCCCCTCCTCTGTGTAGTTCTGCAGTACTTGGGAAGTCCATAGGTAGGGGCGGAGTTTGGTAGGCTTATCTCCTCATTCCCCATAGATTTCTCTTTATCTTTCTATATCTAATAGCTGACTCTTCCCTATTTGGAGAGTAGAGATGTAAAGAAGGAAAAGACCAGATGAAGGTTTCTACTTTTCTGATTCTGTCATGAGCTAGTTTATCCTTTCTCTGGACATATCAAATATTTAAAGTTGAGTCATAGTTTGTGGGCTAAGTCTTCTTCGGAGACTTCCACTCATATTTCAGGGATCTCTTGCCTGTGGTTTCCTTGATGAGGGTGATACTTTCTCTTGTAATTTGAAATTTCCTTCACTTTCTGCAATCTGTGGGCATCTAGAAATATGTCTTGTATTTTTGTGCTGAAGTCTATTAACATATTTAAATGACCCTCCTTTAATGGAATCAAAGATAAGCCCATAATGTCTCTCTGTGGTGTGTGACTGAATTCTAGTCCATGGAAATCATCCATCTATCCTTTCAATGTATTATTTTCTAGAGTTTTATTACTTTCAGAAATGTAGTCCTCTCTGCAACCATAGATTTCTCTGTTCAACCTCTTGTCCTTCAGATTTTTAAATACATCAAATACCAGATCTCTGGATTCCCCAAACATCACAGGATGCACTTTAAGGTCTCAGAAGGCTTTCTTAGAATTCTCTTTCTTGGGATAATGGTGAGAATGAGGAATCTCCCACTCCTCACTCTTGAGGAAGGTGAGAGTCACGAAAAAGCTCTTGCCAATGAATTTATTTTAACACTCCTTCCACTCAATCTCTGACTCCTGATCCTTTTGAAATATTGGTGTTGGTGGAAGATTTAGCAGTTTGGGGGTGACTTTCTAAAATTTTGCATTATAGTGTGATATGTCACTTTGGAATATAGTAGCTATTTTTTACTTGGTCTCTCATGGGAAACCTCATTTAACTTGCTGTTATATTTCCATCTTTTTGTCATTGCCACAATCTGCGACTTGCCTTGCTACTCCCTTTTTATGGAATAGGCAATTCCTTTACTTATTTATTTGAAGAAAGTGGAGTGCATTTTTGTTATGGTTTAATTTCACTTTCACCTTGTTGAAACTCTTCTCACAATCCACTGGGACATTTGCTCAAATCTTCTTTAAGCCACATTTCCCAGCTGGTTTTTGGTATAACTCAGGTCCCCTTCCTACTTCTTAAATCTGAGTCAAAACATGATGGCGTGTGAGAAAGGACACAGCAAGATGGCATATGAGTCAAAACCTAATGCCATATGAGAAAGGAGGGCGAAGGGAGATCAGAAACATTCACCTTGTCTCTTTATTCTAATTGGGCGATGCCTTTAGTCTTCAAGGTTTTTAATCATAAAAGTTTTTTACTGTTTTAACAACTATATTATAAGTTAGTGTTTTGTCTTTCTCTACCACATAGTTAAAATTATAGAATTTCTTCATCTGGCTTATCTGTCTATTTTTGCCACGATTACCAGTTTTCGGCAGTGTTAGAAGCCTGTCTTGTTCAAACAGACGAAAACCTTCCATTGGTGATCTGCCCAAACTGGGAGAGCACTTTGAACGGAAGCAAAGAGCAGACAGCTGAGAACCATGTCCCCGGATCAGCATCTAATTTTTATCTAACTTAGTATTGTTCAAGCCTGCCATGTTATATAAATCCATTTTGTGTTGCTATAAGGAATGTTTGAATCTGAGTAATTTATAAAGAAAGAGGTTTATTTGACTCATGTTTTTTATAGGCTGTACAAGCATGGCACCAGTATCTGCTCAGCTTTTGTTGAGACCTTTGGAAACTTTTATTCACGCAGGAAGGTGAAGAAGGGAGCAAGGGCGTCATATGGCTTAAGAGGAAACGAGAGAGAGGAGGATGGTCCCAGAGTCTTTTTTAACAATCAGATCTCATGGTAACTAGCTGAGTGAGAATTCACCGTTACCTTGCAGAGAGCACGAAGATATTAATGAGGGATCTGCCCCCATGACCCAAACACTTCCTACTAGGCCACTATCTTCAGCACTGGAGATCAAATTTCAACATGAGATTTGGAGGGGTCAGACATCCAAACAATGTCACCTGTTATACTTGATTCTAATACAATCGCATGGCCTTACTGTCTGAGAAACCTCACCCATTGTTCTCTTGGGTTCAATTTCATTTGGAATTCTAGATTATGGAGTACAGATTTTTAAGGCTGCAATTTAAAATAAAGTCTACCTAACTACTTATTCATTTTGCAGTTAAAATAATAGAGTCTGAGGTTTACTCAAGGTCATATTAGAAATACAAGTCAGTTGTCCCTACTTCCAGGCAACTATTATTTATATTTTACTTTTTGGGCTGCTTTTTATGTTTATCACTACTTCTGTTTGTGCCCACAGTCTTGACTAATGCAGATTTTAAATTTCACGCTTATCTATGTTCTCAAACCACAACTTTCATTGTCTCCTTTTTCTGATCTAAATTCCATGTCATGTATTGAACTTTCATACATTTTCCTGTTTGTTAAAATTTGTTCTGAAACGACACTGACCACAGTTATCCCCAGAATTCATATTAGTGACCCTATATGCACAATCACTCTCTCTTCTCTCTCTTCCTCTCCATCAATGAACAGGTCACTCCCATTGTAACATGTTGTTTGAGTGAAATGCTCCCTTTTACCTTTCCTTCTACACACTAGTCTCCTATACACTAGTTCTTGATCCACTTGACCTCATGTGTCACTAGGTTATTTGCACCTTGTTGATTGTTCAGTAGGCAAATCATGAGATATTTTGGAAAATGATAGACTGTGTTAATAAATTATGCACAAGAATGGGGTTGCCAGATAAAATATAGAGAGCCAAGTTAAATTTGCATTTCAGATAAACATAATAAAAAATTATCCACCATTTATCTGAAATGCAAATTTGACTGGGCATCCTGTTTTTTTGTTTGCTATATCTGTCATTTCTGCAGAGAACTGTTTATTAAGAATGTTTTACCTCAAGTCAATCATTTTACATAATTTTCTTTCATTCTTTTCTAAATGCTATTGTATCCAATCCTGTGTACTTCTGTTAGATTTAGTTCTTATAAATTTTCATGATTCTGTTTATGTGTTTACTATTGCATAAATACCTCCAAGGGCTTTGGCTCTGGTAAATATAACCTGACTATTGATCTGACATAATTTCTTTGACTAAATTCTCTTCTATTTGTTTATGGCCTAGCATAGAATTTGTTACTTAAGCTCTAGTTATTGCTCTGTGTTTCATCCCTGTATCATGTAGGATTTCAACAGAAAAAGAAAATCAAGTCGTTAAATGAAGTTAATTTTCATGAAAACACTTTTTACAGAAGCGTGGACAGGGTTAAGAGACCCAGGGAATAGCAACAACTAACCATTGGTATGCCTGAAGAGGGCAGAATAGCCAGAATGCAGGGAGAGCTATAGCTCTGGAAGAGAAGTCACCCAAAGGGAGCAATGCTAATGGATGAAGGAAGTATCTTTTGCCTCAACTATGGCCTAGTATTGAGAAAGTGGGACATCAGTTACTCCAGTCTGATGCTCTCCTGCCCTCAGGACAATGACATCTCCCCTTATTCAATCTCATCTGGAGGCCAGAAGGTAGGGCGATTAAGCTCAGAGAGGTCTTTATGAAAAGAGTGGAAAATGAACCTGAACAACAATGGGGTCAAAACTTCAAGGAAAGAGGGAAATGTTTAAATATTTAAATCTATCAGTAAAAGGTCATAGGAAAAGATTTATTAAAAAATTAAACATCTAATCCACATATGAAATGAATAATGTATTTACTGTTGAATAAGGAGTGAGTTGTGGAGACATTTCAGTTAGACCTTTACCATCAGTATATGTTTGTTCATGAATGTAGATAGGGATTGAGGAACTTCCTGTTTATTTTTTTCTTCCGCATCCTGCAGCACCAACCCCACCGCGAGACAGAGTTTCGCTCTTTTTGCCCAGGTTGGGGTGCAATGGCGTGATCTCGGCTCACTGCAACTTCCGCCTCCTGAGTTCAAGCCATTCTCCTGTCTCAGCCTCCCAAGTAGCTGGGATTACAGGTGCCCACCATACAGCAAATTTTTTGTATTTTTAGTAGAGACAGGGTTTTATCATGTTAGTCAGGCTGGTCTCGAACTCCTGACCTCAGGTGACGCACCTGCCTTGGTCTCCCAAAGTGCTGGGATTACAGGCATGAGAGACTGCAGTCAGCGGTAACTTCCTATCTTTTAAAAGGTATTTTAAATGATAATAATATTCTGTAGGGGAGGCATAAAAATAAACAGTTTTTTATATTGTTGGTAAGAATGTAGTTTTATAGGAGCAGTCCCCAACCTTTTTGGCACCAGGAACCAGTTTTGTGGAAGACAATTTTTCCATGAACAGGATGGCAGTGGGGGGATGGTTGTAGGATGAAACTGCTCCAACTCAGATCATCAGGCATTAGATTCTCAAAGGGAGCATGCAGCCTAGATCCCTCTCATGCACAGTTCACAATAGGGTTCGTGCTCCTATGAAAATCTAATGCCCTCGCTGATCTGACAGGTGTCAGAGCTCAGGTGGTAATGCTTGCTGGCTGGTCCCTCACGTCCTGCTGTGCAACTGGGTTCCTAACAGGTCATGGACCAGTATGGAAATGTGGCCTGGGAGTTGGGGATTCCTGTTTTATAGAACCTTGGTGAAAAATAATTTTCAATTTTGTATCAAAAATTTTAGCATGTCTAGACCTGTATTCTGAAAGTGAACATGTAGGAATTTATCCCAAGGAAATTGCCAGAAAATTGCATATGGTCATGTAAAGATATATATATATATGAAAATATTCACCCATGGTTACACAACCTGGAAACAATTTAGATATGATAATCATTTAAATAAATAAATTATAGTACATCTATAGAATATTATGCTATGAAACTGCTTTTTAAAAAAACACAGATGTGTACTATGCATTTTTAATTCGAAATAATTATCAACTATTGTAGAATACAATGTATGGCCCCACTTTTGTTAGAAAAAGTTCCTGCATGTTCATAAACATAAAAAAAAATTAGAAAAGTATTTTGCCAGAAAATATCTCTGAGTGGTGAGATAACAGATAATCATTACTTTCTTATTTATATAACACATTTTTTTAAAAAAAAATTCAAGTTGATTTTGTTATAATTTATATGTAGTGAAATTCACCTACCTTAGGTATATACTTAAATGAGCTCTGACTAATGTGTACTGTTGTGTATCCACCATAACATTTGAGATATGGAACATTTCCATCATCCCAGCAAATTTCCCATGTGCCTTTGGTAGCCAATTCCCTCTCCTTAACCCAAACCCCCAGAAACTCCTGATCAGGTTTCTGGTCTTATAGTTTGCCTTTTCCTGAATGACACATAAATGAAATCATGCAGTATGTTGCATTTGCATTTGGTTTCTTTTACTTTGCATAATTATTTCGAGATTCACTTATGTTTTTGCATATATAAATAATTGATCCTCTTTTATTGTTGAATCATATTCCATTGTACAGCTGTGTTACAATTTGCTTATCCATTTACTAGTGGATGGACACTTGGGTTGTTCTCAGTTTGGGGCTATTATGAATAAAGCTACTGTAAACAGTCATGTACAGATTTCTGCATAAGCAATTGATTTCATTTCTCTTGGGTAAATACCTAACAGTAGAAGGTCTGGATCATATGGTAAGAATAGCTTTAATTTTACTTACAAGACTGTTGAATTCTTCTCAAAGAAATGGTACCATTTTGCCCTTCCATCATCAATATGTGACAGTTATAGTTTATTTCTACAAGGTAATAAAATATATTTTATATAAAAATCTTTGAAAACTCAGGTTAAGAGTAAACATATAAAATCAATTAGTATGTGTAGTTTTGATAAGCTAAAATAAAATAATAGTTGTAAATTATTAAGACATATTAGGTAAATTTTATATTTTAAATTAATAATAATTGTTACACTAGTGATTTCTACTCACCAATCTGTAATAGCTTATGTCTGATACTCAATTCACGATTATATCAAGGAAGCACTTCAAAATGTGTCTATTGTAGATGCTAAACATTATAAAAAGCTTTTCCCCTGTGTCTGTTTCTTTACTTGGGATTTAACATCTTTCTGCTTACAAGACTCCTCAGTTGTTGATTTCTGTCTCCCTAGCTCTGTTTCTTTCAGCATCACAGAGGAGAGCTAAAGCTCAGGAAAACTTTCCTCTTACCGTTTTTTTTTTTTTTTTTTTTCTTCTTTCCTAAACTTGTACTATAACACTCCTCACTGTCTTGTTGCCATCTGCTTTGCTTCCATTTTCTATTTTAAATTATTTTGTTCTTTTGTTAATCAGTCCTCACAGAAATGATACAGAATTCTCGAAGGCTGAAAATGGATTTGTACACTACGATGCTACATGGATGAAATTTGCAGTTAAATATTATTCTACTTTCTTATGACTTACCAGGGTGCATTTCAATTTCAAAGGAGAAAGATGTAGATAAATTGTACAAGACTGATTTGTTTTATTCTCATTACTTTATTCATTTGAAAATTTTGTTTTCCTCTCTATACTGTTGTCACAAAATTAATTGTTGATTTGTTTATCTTATATTTCATACAAAGACATGCTGAGTTTTAAAAAATGAGAAAAAGAACTATGCCCCAATTATTTCAACTTGAAATGGTTTCAACTCTCAGATCTGTGGCTTATTCTACCATTTACTAAATGTTGCTTTGAAATTAATCATGGTCATCTCAAAGCAACTTTGAAAGGTCATCCCATCCATACCTCTGCCTCCAGTCAGATGGTCACTCCTAATTATTGGGGGCAATGTGGCAAGAATAATTTTTAGGGACAGATAAATCCATCACATATAACCTATAATTTGCCCTCTAATCATCAAGTGAGCTCTCGTTGTATAAATTACTTTTATTGAGTTCAGTATACATTTTATTAGTGCTGTTCTGCTTCTATTGCATAGAATGCATATGGCTAACCTATTAAGTAAAATCGCTTATAGATGTAAATTTTTTATGACTTTTTAAATGTTAATGTATGGCTGTTAAATGTTAAAGTGGTAAATAGCTTCTAGGAGCTCATATGTACTAAATTTCATTTTGCAGCCCTCAGCATTTACGGAAAGAACTCCGATTTGTCAAGCTAAGATTTTTATAAACTTGCTGCTTTTAATGTATGATTGTATAAAAGAAATTAGGGTAATTAGAAAATATGTCAATGCTGTATTAAAATTGTCACTGCCACAAAACAGCAAGCATCCTCTTGCTGGAAGATTATGGAAGAAAAATATTATGAAACACAAGAATTCTGAATTTTAGCATTGCTCTGAACTAAAAATATAGCTTTCCAAGTCATTGTGCCAGATCTAGGTTCATCTGTATAAGGCTGCTTACAATCCTATTTACATTAAATATTTTTTTGTTGATAAGTACGTGAATATTTTTCTTTGAGTACTCTTGCTGCTACCTCTGTCTATATCACTTACAACACAACAGTATAATCATAGAATGAATGAAATTGGAGCTGAGAACAATTTTTGATATTAAATCGAATGGTCTTCATTGAAGAGTTGTCAATATGTTTAACTGTAAATGCTTCTTAAAAATACAGATGTCCAAATTCCAAATATTGATTTTTATTCTTGAGAGCTGAGGCCTAGATATGTGTATTTTTAAAGTGACCCAAACAATCCTGATATGTCCTCTACATTAAACATCTTTTTATCTTTCTAATTTATAATTTATAAATAGGAAAACCAATACTCAAATTTTGCAAGATTTACTCAATGTTAAAGAGCTAATGAGAAACATAACTAAAATCAAATGTATTTTGACTCCCTACTTATCCATGATGTAAAGAGAAGGTAAAGCAACCTCTGATCAAGGCCATATTAACAGGGTAGCAGGATAGTGAGCATCAGCTTTTTCTCCATGCATGGATTTTTCCAGGCAGTGATGGCGATACACAGAACAAGCAAGATAACACTGAAAAGTAATTACATAATTTGTTATTCTATTTCCTTACTATGGCACCATAACATACCACAAACTGTTAACTTAACAGTAACTTATTGACTCACCGTTCTAGAGGCTAGGAATTCAAGATCAAGGTGTCACTACTGTTGTTTCCTTCTGATGACTGTAAAGGAGAGTCTGTTCCATGCCTCTCTTGTATCCTATGGTGGTTTACTGAAAATCTTTAGTGTTCTTTGGCTTGTAGGCGCATCACCCTGATTTCTGCCTTCATGTTCACATAGACTATGTGCATGTCTGTCTCTGTGTCCAAATTTCTCCTATTTACAAGGACACCAGTCATGTTGATGTGGAACCCACACTAATGACCTCATTTACCTTGATTTAAACCCTATTTCCAAAGGTTACATTCTGAGATCTTGAAGGCTGGGGCTTCAACGTATATTGCAGGGCAGACAACTCAATTCATAACAATTTTCTACACACAGGCCATGGAAGAACTGGTAGCTTAGCAGACCCAGAAATTCTCTCCTAAATACAGCTTCATTCAAATTCTTTGTCTTCATGACATCATCTAGTCTCCAAAGGCACACAACTTTCCGAACGTCACCCTAGTTCTTCCTCAAAAGAGAGACTATCTAAAATCCTGTAGCCTCTCCTCTAATTCTCCTGCCTTATTATTAAAGTCATGCATCTCTTAGCAATGAGATACATTCTGAAAAGTGTGTCATTGGGTGATTGTCATTGTGTGGACATCATAGAATCAGGGTATACTTGTACTAACCTAGATAGAATAGCTTACTACACACCTAAGCTACATGGTATAGCCTGTGGCCTCTAGGCTAAAAACCTGTACAGCATATTATTGTATTGAATACTGTAACACAATGGTAAGTATTTGTGTTTCTAAATATGTTTGTATATCTCAATACACATAAACATAGAAGAGGTACAATAAAAATATGGTATTATAAATTTACTGGATCACTATTGTATTGCAGTCTAGTGTTGACAAAGATGTCATTATGCAATGCATAACTATATTAGTATGATTTGGGTCATCTGAGTCTTCTACTATAATTTTTATAGTGTTTATTGTATACCACATAAAGTTTTAGAATACATACAAATAGTAAAAAGTTACTATAGTGAAGCAAATAAACATATCCATCATTTCACATAGTTCCCCATTTTGTGTGTGTGTGTGTGGCAAGGAAAGCTAAAATCTACTTTTTTAGCATGAGTCTCATATATGATACAATTTTATTACCTATAGTTCTCATGTTGTTCCCTGTATCTCTAGATCTGTTTATCTTACATATCTACAACTTGGGATCCTTTGACTTACATCTGCCAATTTCCTCCCCACATCCCCACTGCCCCCAGTAACTCCAGTGACTACTGTTTTGTTCTGTCTCTGTCTCTATATATTATATTTGAAATGTTTTTTAGATTGTGCATGTAAGTAACATCATGCAACGCAGTCAGCCCTCCCTGTCTGGGGGTTTTGAATCCATGGATTCAACCAAACATGGATTGAAAATATTTAAAAAAGAAAAGTAATACAATAATACAAATAAAAAATAACACAATAACACTATTTACATAGCATTTACATTTTGTTCTCTAAGTAATCTAGAGATGGGTTAAAGTAAATAAGAGGATGTGCATAGGTTATATGAAATTATTATGCCATTTTAAATAAGAGACTTGAGTATCCACAGATTTTGTTATTTGTAGGGTGTCCTGGAACCAGTTCCCTGCAGGTACCAAGGGATACAAAAAAAAAAAACTCTATTTTTCTTTCTGTGTTTGGTTTATTTCACTTAGCATAATGTCCTTTATGCTCATTTATGTTGTGGTAAATGGCAAGATCTTGTTCTTTTTAAAGTTGAATAATATTCTATTGTATATATGTACCACAGTTTATTTATCAATCTGTTGACAGACAAGTGATTATTTTACATATTTTGGCTATGTGAGTAGCGCTGCAAACACATGGGCGTGAAGATATCTTTTGAAGTAGTAATTTCATTTTCTCTGGGTAAAATGCCAGAAGAGGGATTGCTGGATTATATGGTAATTCCATTTTTAATTTCACTAGCAATGTTCACACTGTTTTTTATAATGGCTGTACCAATCTTTATTCCCACAGTTTACCAGGCTTCTTTGTGCTCACATCCTCACCAACATGATAGCCAATTCTGGAGTCCAGTTGTATATCTTTTCATTCCACAATATTTTTGATGTTATTATATTTTATTAAATTTTATGCTTATAATTTTCTCTATTCTCATTAAAATAGAGTGTCTGTCCCTTGTAGCAAAACTAATATACTTCACCATCTTCTGACTTTATTGAAGTGATATTTATATTTGTCATGTTTTCATGGCTAGAAATTTTCCTACTGTCTTTAATGGAATATAAGACTGTATACCTTCTACCAATTTAATTATACCCAAAGAAGTCCAAAAAGTTTAAATTTGCTGACCATTTAATCAGACTATTTCATGACATTTTTCTAATTCTTCCAATCTAACATGTGAATTTATTATTATTTATAAATGTGATAATTGTGTCAATTCTAATATTCTTGTTGGATTATTTGTGAGGTTATAAAAGCTGTTAGTTAAGTCATGTGATAAGTATCATTTTTGATTCAAAGGAGAGCTTAATCAAAATAACCACACACTATACTTAATATTTGCATTTAATACCTAACTAGTATATTATAAAATTCATACCTTTGCATTTTCAATATGAAATTTTTATTGAAATTACAGCATTTCTACTCTATTATTCTCATAAATAGAATGAATTTGAACATGTAAACTGTAATCTTTAAGCTGTTAATGGTCTCCCATGGGTTTCATTTCTTACTGTGATTATTCAGTGATTTCCTTGGGGGTTAGGTAAGGCCAGTTTTACGATTTACGCTTATAAGCATGAAAGTTTTTCTTCTCTACAGTAAGTCAACTCAGAGTCATGTTCTATAAGGCAGGGAAACTTCTCAGATGAATAGTTTTGACCCTTCTATGTCCTATGGCTTTCATTTAATTAATTAATTGATTTGATTTATGAATTCACCTGACACTGTTGATTATAATTCTAGAGAAAATAATGGCAAAGACAAAACTTATTTTCAATGCTGAGACACACACTGCTCTTTTTTCTTCCCCCTGCACTTTAGCATCTAAATAATTTACCCTATTTCTTCAGCCATACTGCTCTCTAAACCTTCTGCCATACCTTCCATGAGAGCTATTAGGTAGTTTTATATGGAAACCATTTACCAAAATGTATATTGCAAATGTTTAGAATTAAAAGAATAGGTTTAGAAATTTTATTGGACTTTCTATTCAAGTGCATTCACATTTAAATCACAGAAAAGTTAGAAGGTAAGCAAATGATATTTGATTGTATAAGAATTTTGGACAAAAGGTATTCTTATTGATTGATTAATGATGTTAAAAATTGTCATATAAGCTTAAAAATTAAAATAAGACTTAATAGCTGAATGAACAATACCAATTTCTAATTGTGTGTGTGTGTGTGTGTGTGTATGAACCATCTTCATTTATTTAAAAAAAAAGTCAAAGAAATAAACAACAATCATTGCAGGAGCTTTCATTAACTGTAATGTTTAATAAAAAATAAAATTTCTGAACCAATGACATATCATGTCAATAGCTTCTCCTAGGCCAGAGGTCTGCAAACTGTCTTAAGATCTAAAACTAGCAGATTTGAGTATATGTCATACAACCCTGAGTTGTATAACTTTAGGTGAGAGGCACACTTTCCATGAAACTGCGTATGTAAAGGTAAAAGTACAAACACAATAGTTGCAGGGCTCCTCTAGGAAAACAGTTGTACCAAAGAACAGAAGCTAAGGAAAACTACTACAATTGAGTATATGGATCGTCCCTAAAACCAATGGCAATCAAACAAAAACCCAAAGCAACAAAAAGAGAAAGGCAAAATTTTTTTAAATTGAAGAAGGTGACATCTTCCTAGTAAATTCTAAGGATTTGTGACATGAAGAGAATGCATCTCATTTATGTGTGTCATACCTCTCTTGCAGAAGATAAATAATCAGCACCAACTTTAAAAATTAAAATATTTCGATTTTGTATTAAGATGACATACTTGGGTGAGAGCTATTTCATATTAGGTTTTCACTAAGGTTAAATTTAATCAAGTTTAAATATTTAGTAATTTTTTAATGAAAAGATCACATTAAACTAAACTGTTTTTTAATAGAGAGAAAATACTTGAATAACCCTAATTTTGCAAATAAGCTATCCGGGTTTTTTTTTTTTTTAGATGGTATGAAAAATGTCAAGATGCTTTTATTTTTTAGAAGTTATCTCCATTTGTATTTTCAATTTGCTATTACAAAATTCAATATATGCCAAGTGACTACAGATCCCCCTTGACTCATGATGGAATTATATCCTTATAAACCCATCATGACTTGAAAATATTGTAGGTTGAAGACGTTTTTAACACACTTAGACTACCAAACATTATAGCTTAGCCTAGCCTGCCTTAAATGTGCTCAGAACACTTACATTAGCTTACAGTTGGGAAACAACATCTAACACAAAACCTGTTTCATAATAAATTGTGGAATATCTCATGTAATTTCTTGAATACTATATTAAAAGTGAAGACAGAATGATTTTTGTATACATTGAAGAACGGTTTCTACTGAATGTGTATGACTCTCATACTATTGCAAACTTGAAGAAAAACACATATATGTCTATCTTAAGTCAGGAACTGCCTATATTTTGTAGAGCGGGATATGGTCTTACTTTACTAATATTTTAATACCTACCTTATGTTAAACAGCTTTATTTCTTAAAATGATTTTTAATTTGGGGATCAGTAGTGTAGTAGTTAAAGGTTCTGTTCAGCTGCTTGCAATTGCCACTTAGCTAGAGCGTTGTATATTTACAGGGGTTCTTTTCTTTATATTAATTTAGAGGGTTCCTGATGTTGGTTCTGCAACTCAAGAATGTCAGAAAAAAAAACCTTTGCAATTTTCTCAGCATTTCACTCCGAGGCTCCATTATATAGAGTATTTGCTAAACTATAGGCATAAAGGAATTTGAGAGTGAAGATGAGCTGAATTTTGGACTGACTAACTAAAAAGATTCAGAGAACCAAATATCGTGTTTCCTAGGAAGAAATTGGAAGCAAATGTCAAAATCAGAAGCAATTAGGATTAATTATCATTGAGGTGATATTGAAAGTTAATTGATTTCCATTTCAGTGGTGAATGAGAGTAGAAAAGCTTGAAGTCTGAGAGGGAAGTAGGCCAGTAGAAACTCTTTATTGGGATAAAGGAGACTAGAATACATTTTTATGTAGAGAAATTTTTGTGTGCTAAGAAGAGGATTACTGAAGTGATTGGCAATGAGTTAAGGCTGCCTGGGAAAGCACACTGATCCTAAGAGTGGCAAAGGCAAGAGGAATAGGTTTGAATAGCATGTTCTTCCAATATAAAGAAACAGTAGCATAGGCCTGTCTTGTTATTTTGAGAAAAGCCTTAATGAAAAGATTACTACTCCCTGGGCGGGGTGGGGGAGTTGGCACTCCCTTTCACAGAATTCTATAACAACTTATCCTCCCGCTATTATTTTAAAGGCTATAGAATCTACAGATTGACTGTGTCAAGCCACAGTGATTTTTTTGTTTTGTTTTGTTTTGTTTTGTTTGGTGCCAAGTTATGTGAAGGTCAAAAGTCAACTCCATAACTTCATCTTATATCTCAAACAGAGAGATTCTCAACTTCTTTTTGTATAAAGATCTAAGCACAAACTCACATTAGAAGAAGTTCTTAGTACATACTCCCTGAAAACAAATTTCTGTCTTCTTTAATATGTGACACTTTTTAACAAAATGTACAACACATTCCCCAAGTTTGTTCGCAGGAAGACTACCTGCCTTTGTGCATTTTACAATGTCCAATGGGTCATATTTTTCAACTACAAGACAAAAAAGACCTGGAATTAAAATGCTTTGTGATTTGAACTCCATTTTTTTTTCAGAAATGTCCAGACAATAGTGACAGCCACCCACTGCTTTGTGCAAAAATAAACAGGTTGAGTTAGACTATAGTCATCAAAACAGCACACATAAAGAGAAAATACGTGTATGTAAACAACATTGAACTACAGCTACACACTTATTTTCACTTTGAAAATGAAACAGTTTGGCAGCCTTACCAATAAACAGAGCTCAATACTGTCTTAGTCTTCTGTTTGAGTTTTGGAAACCTGAGTTTTGTGGTAATTGCATATTACATCTGCATACTTCAAATGAGTTTATAATGACTATTATCATCAGAATAAATAGGAAAACAATTAACCATGATTAGCCTTTTTTATGTGAAGAGTTACCTCCTTATTTTGGCATTCAGTTTGCAATCATTTTGAAATTAGCTATGAGTTTGAATAATTTCATTTATTTATTTTTGTATTTCAATAGTGTAAGAACAAATGGGTTCCTTAACCTTATGCATTTCTATGAAAAAGTAGAAAATACTAGCAGTTTTTATGAAAATATAAAACCCATTTCCCTAACTATTTTTCTAAAAAAGCAAAGCAAGAGATCAAAATAAAACTGATTTTTTTTTAGTTTGGTTTGAAACAGAGTCAACTTGAAGTAGCTACTCTTAAATTCATTATTGCACTTTATATTCTCCCCCAAATGATTAATTTTCACTGCCACAGGTCACTTTCAAAGGTAACTGTTCTCTCTTAAGAGAACAAAGACATGACTTGGTAAACACATTGATGATATGGTTGAAATTTCCAAATATTACCACCTTTGAAATATTGAGACATTATACATACATGTTTTATTTTCCGCACTCACTAAAAGTGTATATTTTTATAGATTCTTAAATGCTTTGGAATAGAAGGAAGACTTAAACTAGTGACTATCCGTAAATCAAGGCCAGATTCCCTTTGTTTGTTACTAGAACACAGGAGCACTGACTGCCTTGCCTGTGGGAATGTATTTGAGTCTTGCAAGTGATGACGGAGAATAAAATCCCAGGGGATTTCATGGTCACTGTCTGAACTTTTCAGATGAGGATTGTACAGCCAACACACTCAATTCTTCAGGAGATTGTTCAGGTCCTTGGAGATTTAGCCTTCTGCTCTGTGCCTGCCTATATGGCTTGGAGAACTGCCAGTAGCTGTGACTGCAGTAACCCCTTGGCAAAATGGATTGCAGCTTTGGAGTTCTTCAGAAAGGTTGTAAATTACAGAGGGCTAAGCAATTGTCTGGGGATCTGTGTTTTATTAAAAAGATGGTAACGACTTATTTTCTCTCTAACCAAAAGAGATAAATGTAGCATCGAAGTGATTTTTGAGAAATTAATTTAAGTTACAGAAAAATCTATTGAGATTTGTGGTACATGGTGCTAAATACTGTAAACTATGTGTGAATGAAACATTTTCATATTTTACATTCATTTCTTTAGTCCTATCACCAAGTCCTGAGTTTCCCATTTGCCTACTCATTATTATTCCATATTGAAGAATTTCAGAAGCAGATTCCTTAAAATACTTGAAAGGCTTTTAAACATAAATATTCAGAGATTAAATGTCATCATCGTTATTTTCTGGAAGTGGAAATTTTGGGCATAATATATTCTCAAGCAACCTTTCTCATTTTGTTAAATGATTTACTTTTCAGAGCTAGGGCAAGATATTATTCCTTCATTACGGGTCAATAAAATTTCTCTCAACATTTATAAACAACAAAATATATAGATGAATGATAATTGGCCCTATCTTATAGGGTATACAAATTGAGAACTATACTTTAAGATACATTTGACTTATAATCTACTTTCTTTCTTTCTGATCTCTTACAAATAACTTTCCTATAAGAGAGTCCTATTCAAATCCCTGAGAACAAACTTCTGCCCTCTTTAATATATGACAATATTTTTTTTGAAAAATTGCTGTATATATTTGAGGTATCAACCTGATATTATGGCATATATACAGGGAGTGAAAAGATTACTATAGTGAAGCAAATTAACATGTTTATCATCTCACATGGTTACCTATTTTTGTTTTTGTGGCAAGGTTAGCTAAAATCTACTCATTTAGCATGAATTCCCATATGCAGTACAATTTTATTAACTATAATTTTCATGTTGTCTGTTAAATCTTGAGACTTTTCATCCTACATATCTGCTACTTTGACTTCTCTGACCCTACATCTCTCCATTTTCTCTTCCTGCCTCACCAGTATTCACTCTTTTTGCTTTGTAACTGCATGTAATTTTTTTTTTCAATTTCCCATATAAGTAAGATGCTGCAGTATTTTTCTTTCTGTGTTTGACTTATTTCACTTAGCATAATGTCCTCCAAACTCATCCACATGTGGGAAATGGCAACATCACATTCTCGTTTTAAGGCTGAATATTATTCCATTGTACCACAGTTTCTTTATTCATTAGTTCGTTCTCAGACACTTAGGTGGTTTCCATATCTTCACTATTATAAGTAATATGGCAATGAACATGGGAGTGTAGATGTCTTTATGTGGTGAAAATTTCATTTTCTCTGTGTCAATGCCCAGAAGAAGGATTGATGGGTCATATGGTAGTTCTATTTTCAATTTCTTTAGAGACTTCCATATTATTTTCCATAATCGTTATACCAATCTACATTCCAAACAGTGTACAAGAGTTGATTTTTCTCTACACCCTCACCAACATTTACTTTTGACTTTTTGATAATAGCTATCTGTATTAGTCCATTCTCACACTGCTATAAAGACATGTGTGAGACTGGGTAGTTTATAAAGGAAAGTAGTTTAATTGGCTCATGGTCCCATGGGCTGTACAGGCTTCTGCTTCTGGGAAGGCCTCAAGAAGTTTACAATCACGCTGAAAAAGCAAAGGGGAAGCAAGCATGTCTTACATGGCCAACAGGAGGAAGAGAGAGCAAAGGGAGAAGTGCTAGACACTTCCAAACAACCAGATCTTGTGAGAACCCACTATCACAAAAACAGCAAGGGGGAAATCCACCCCATTATCCAATCACCTCCAACCAGGCCCCTCACCCAACATTGAGGATTACAATTCAACATGAGATTTGGGAAGGGACAGAGAGCCAAACAATATTACTATTCTAACGGATATGATGTAATATCTCATTGTGGTTTTGATTTGTATTTCTCTTAGGATTAATGATGTTGAACACCATTTCATATACCTGTTGGTCATTTTTATCTTTTTTGGAAAAATATCTATTCAGATCTTTGGCCCATTTTTTAATTGCGTTTTATTCTCCAATATTGAGTTTTACATGTTCTTCATATATTTCAGATATTAATCATTTATTAGATATATGGTTTGAACACATTTTTTCCCAATCCATAGAATGCCATTTCCTTTCATCAATTACTTTGCTGTGAAAAAGCTTTTTGCTTTAATGTACTTTCATTTATTTAGTTTTTCTTTTTGTGGACTGAGCTTATAATGTGATATCCAAAAAATAATAGCCAAGGCCAATCTTCAGTAGCTTTTCCCTGTCTACTGAGAGTTTTATAATTTCCTTGTCTACTGAGAATTTTATAGTTTTGATCTTATATTTAGGTTTTTAAATCCATTTTGAGTTGATTGCTGTGTAGGGTAAAATGATATGTAAGATAAGAGTCTGATCTTATTCTTTTGCCTGTGGAATTCCTGTTTTGCCAGCACCATTTATTGAAGAGACTATCCCTTCCCCACTGTGTCTTCTTGGTGCCCTTGTCAAAAATTAGTTGACTGTACATGTTTGGATTCATTCCTGGGTTTTCCATTCTGTTCCACTGGTTTATTGTCTGTTTTATGTTAGTATTACACTGTTTTGATTACTATAGCTTTGTGGTATAATTTTAAATTAGGAAGTCTGATGCTTCCAACTTTGTTTTTTTCTTTCTCTTGCCACTCTGTGTGCATTCTTTCCTTGGACTGAATTCTAGTGGAATAGTATTCAACTTTCCCCCATTGATTGTAATGTTCACTGTCAGTTTTTTATATGCAGCCTTCATTATGTTGAGAAACTTTCCTTTTATACCTAACTGCTGAGAGCTTTTACTGAGAAAGGATATTGGTCTTTCTCAAATGCTTTTTTCTGCATTAATTGCAATGGTCATGTGGTTTGATTTTTCATTGAATTAATATGATGTATCAAATTGATTGACTCTCCTAGTTTAGACCAGACTTGCATGCCAAGGATATATCACACCTGGTTATGACATATAATCTTTTTGATGTGTCATTGGATTTGGTTTCCCAATATTTAATTTATAATTTTTCATCTATGTTCACTAGAGAAATTGGCATGTAGTTTTATTTTCTTATGATAACTTTGTCTGGTTTTGGCATCAAGGTGATTCTGGCCTCATAAAAACTGCTTGGAAGTACTCCCTCTAACTCTATTTTTTTGAAGACTTTAAAAAAAATTGGGTAAAATTTTTTAAAAGTTTTGTAGAATTCAACTGTAAAATCATCTGGTCCTGGGTTTTTCTTTGTTGGGAGGTTTTGATTTTTTAAAAAAATATTTTGTTTCTTATCGGTCTGCTTATGCTTTCTATTTCTTCCTGGCTCAATATTGGTAGGTTGTATTTTTCTAGAAATTTATCTATTTTCTTAAAGTTTTCCAATTTGTTGGCATAAAATTGTTGGCATATAATTGTTAATAGTAGTCTCTTATGATCTTTTTAATTTCTGAGATGTCTATTGTCTTATTCACTTTCTTTTATTCTATTTGAGTCTTCACGCTTTTTTCCTTAGTCAAGGGATTATTACTTTTGTTTACTTTCTCAAAAAAAGTAATTCTTAGTTTTGTTGATTCTATGATTTTTTGGTTCTCTATTTGAACTATTTATGTTTTGATTTTTATTATTTCCTTCCTCCTGATAATTTGGGTTTTAGGTTGTTTTCATTTTTTCTAGTTATTTAAAGTGTTATGTTAGACTATCTCTTTGGGACCTTTCTTCTTTTTAAATGTTGGCATCTATTGCTGTAAACTTTCTCCTTAGAACTGCTTTTACTGTATCCCATAGGTTTTGGTATGTTGTGTTTCCATTGTTACTTGTCTCAAGATATTTTTAAATTTCCCATTTGACTTCTTCTGTGACACATTAGTTGTTCATGAGCATGTTATTTCATTTTCAATTTTCAAGATCCCTTCTGTTATTGATTTCTAGTTTCATAACTTCGTAATTCAAACAATTGTAGATATAATTTCAATCTTCCTAAATTTGTTAAGGCTTGTTTTTTAAGTTAACATATGGTCTATTCCGGAGAATGTTTTATACACACTGAATAAACAAAATGTGTAATCTGCCATAGTTGGATGGAAAGTTCTGTGTATTTCTGTTAGGTCTCTTTTGTAAAAAGTGTAATTCAAGTTCATTACTTTCATATTAGTTTTTCATCTGGTTAATACATTCATTGTCAAAAGTGGGTATTGAAGTCATTTACATGTGATTGAATGCTTTTCTCTTGCTGCTTTAAAAATTATCTGTCTTTGACCTTTAATGTTTTGCTTATAATGTACCTTGGAGAGGACCTCTTGGGTTCCCCTAGAACCTCCAGAAAGGGATTTCAGGAGCCCAGTTAATTTTAGCCCAGTGTGACCATTTTAGATTTCTGATCTCCTTAAACCAAAAGAGTAAATTTGTGTTTCATTAAGCCATATTACCAATCATGTGTTACAGCATCAACAGAAAAGCAATATAAGTGTAAATCAGTTTGCTATTCTTTTCATTTGCCGAATAATATCCCATTGCATAGATCGTATTTTCTTATATTTGCCAGTTCAAGGATATTTTGAAAGTTACCAGTTTCAACCTTTTGTTAATAATACTTCAATAAGCATTTGTGTACATGTCTGTATGTGGACATTATATTTTGTTTCTCTTGGTTTGATACCTAGGAGTAGATTGTGGGTAACGGGGTAGCTTTATGTTTAACTTTTTAGGAAACTACTCAACATACAGTTTAAATTTTGATAAATTCCAATTTATCAACATATATATTTATACTGTGTGTGTGTGTGTGTGTGTGTGTGTGTGTGTGTGTGTGTGTGATGCCCAACGAAAGGTATACTTTGCCTAACCAAAGGTCAACAATATTTTCTCCTTTGTAATCTCCTTTGCGACCTTTTTAGCTCTTACACTTAGGGCTATAATCTGTTTTTAGTGAATATTTGTATATGGTAGTTTTTTTTTTCTTTTTTTTCCCACTAGGATATCCAATTATCTTAGTACCATTCTTTTGAAAAGCATATCCATTCTTAATTAATTGTTTTAAAACTTTTGTTGAAAATCAGTTGAACCGAACTGTAAGGATTTATTTCCTGACTTTCAATTCTGTTCTGTTGACCAAATAACTATCCTTGCAGCTATTCCATAAATCTTCATTACTGTGAATTTATATTAACTTTTGACATAAGTGGTATTACTCTTCAAAATCTGTTCTTCTGTTTCAAAATTTCTTTAGCTGTTCTAAGTTCTCTATATTTGCAAATAAGTTTTAGAATGATATTGTCAATTTTCAAAAAGAAAAGGCTATTGGAATATTGATGGGAATTGCATTGTATTGTATTTATAAATCAACCTGTGAGTAATTATAATACTGAAAATATTGAGTCTTGAGTCTCCCAAAACATGATTGGGAGAAAAAGGCTCTGTTTTCTAGATCTTCTTAAATTAATCTAAACAATGTTTTGTAGCTTTCAATACACAGATCTTGTACTCCTGTTGTTAAATATATTTTATTTTTACAAAACTATACATTGAAATGTTTACTTATTTCATTTTTGGGTTTTCTACATTGCCAATATACAGAAATACAATTGATTTTTCTATATTGATTCTGTACCTTGATAATTTTGTTAAGCATGTTTGCTAGCCCTAGTAGTTTCGTGAGGGTTCTTGTTTTGATTTTGGTTGCTTTTGCTTTGTTTTTGTAAAACACTTGGATTTTCCATGTAAGGATCATATCATCAGGCAATAAAGACACTTTTATTTATTTCCCTCCAAACTGACTGTTTATAATTTGGTGATGGTGGTTGGCTATATAATTATCTAGAAGCTCAAGTAATATGTTCAATAGAAGTAACAAATGCACACCTTACTTCTTCCTGATCCTGTAAAGCATTCAGTCCTCCACCATTATCTATGAGGAGCTGCTGGTTAATTTGTACATGGCCTTCATAAGGTTGGAAAGTTCCCTTCTTTTTGCATTTGTTGACAGTTATGAATCAGTGTTGGATTTTATCACATAATTTTTCAGATGATTTTTCTGTAGCTATGTACAAAAAAGGACATATATTTTTGTCCTTTATTCTATTAATATAGTTTATTACATTAGTCAATATCTGGATGTTAAACTAAGTTGCAATCTGGGATTAACATCTCTTAGTCTTGGTAGATTATCCTATTTAAATATTGCTAATACAGTTTAATGCAATTTGATTAATATTTTTTACATTTATATTCATAAGGCATATTGGTCTCTAGTCTTCTTGTGGTGATGTTGTCAAACTTTGATATCAGGCAATACTGGTTTTATAAATGAGTTGGGAAGAGATACTTCACTCTCTATTTTCTGAACAAATTTGTGAAAGACTGGTATTAATTATTGATATCTTTGACAAAATTCACTAAAGAAACCACTTGAACCTGGATTTATTTTGCAGAAAAATTGGTAATTAATAATTCATTTTTAATTTGTTATAAATATATTCAGATTTCCAATTTTGTCCTGAGACAGTGTAGTCATTTATATCTTTCTAGGAATTTCTTGATTTTATCTAAGTTGTCTAATTAGTTGTGTCTAATTGCTGCTCATAATATTTCCTTAATTCTCTTAATGTCTGAAATCAGTCATTAGTGATAATGATTTTATTCCTGATTTTGGTAATTTATGTCTTATTTTTTGTTGTTCTTCTAGATAAAGGTTTGTTGATTTTGTTGATATTTTCAAGCAACCAATTCATATTTTCAACAATTTTCTCTATTACTTTGCTGTTTTTCTGTCTCATTGATTTCTGTAGTAATTTGTACCATTCCTTTTACTCTTTCTGCTTTCTGTGTTCTTAATTTGCTCGTTTTTTTCTAGTTTTTTAAGGTAGAATCTCAGGTAATTAATTTGAAAGTTTTTTACTCTCTGTTATGTAGATTTAAATGTGTAAATTTCTTCTAAGTACTTCTTTAGCTGCTTCCCATCAATTTTAACATGTTGTATTTTTATTTTAATTCACCTGAAATATTTTCTAGTTTCTCCTATGAGTTTATTATTTGATAGTGTATTATTTTAACGTTTGCTGATTAATCTCCAAATATTTGGTGATATCCCAGTTTTTTGTTGGTTTCTAAGTTAATTTAATTATGGGCAAAAAACATGCTTTTAATTATTTCAATCATCTTAGTGTATTTACACTAGATTTATAACTTGACATATGATCTGTCCTAGACAATGTTTCAGGTATTCTCAAAAAGGATTCTAGATTAGTTGAATAAAGTCAGCTCAAGTTTCTTGATAATGTTATTTAAAATCTTCTAAATCTCTGTTGTTTTTTTTTTCTGTAGTTGTTTTATCAGCAATTAAGAGTTGGCATTGAATTCTCCATTTATTTTTATTCAATAATTTATTTCTTTTTTCAATTCTTCCAGCTTTTACTTTATGTATTTTGGAGTTTTGTTTTTAGGTCCATAGACCTTTGCAATTATATCTTCCTGATATATGACTGTTTTTGTCATTTTAAGATGTCTTGCTCTATCGTTTATGATTCTTCTTGTCTTAAAGTCTATTTGATCTGATATAATTGCCTCAGCTTTTCTATAAATAGTGTTCATACACACACACACACACACACATCTAAATTAAAAGAAAATATATATAAAGTAAAAGAATGAAAAACATGTATAGAAACATATAAACATACATGTTTTTCATGTATATAAATACACATACATATACAAACATGTATGTGTGTATATATTTACATATATACACATACACACACGTACTTGTTTTTCATTCTTTTACTTTTAACCTATTTGTGTCTTTAAGGAATGTCTCTTTTAGACAGCATATAGAGACTATAGTTGAATTTTACCTTATATTAAGTGGAATAATCCTTGCCTTTTGATTTGGTATTCATATAATTTACATATGCAATTGTTAATATTGCTGAATTTACATCTGTAATTTTTCTATTTGTTTTTATGTCTATTCTCACTTTTTTACTCCTCTCTTTATGACAATCTTCTTTCATATTAAATAAATGTTTGGTGTACTATTTTAATTTCCCGGCTGAATGTTTTTTAGATATTTTTAATATATTTATAGCTGCTGTAGAGATTATTATATAGATTTTCACTTATCATAATGTATCAGTTCATATTAACTTAATTTTGGTAATATCTGTAGAAACTTTTCTCCAATATAAATTCATGCTCTCTTCCTATTTTTTGCTATTATTGTCATGTGCATTAGATCTTAAATATGTTATAAATTCAGAAATAAAGAGCTTAATTATTACTTGACACGGTACTATTTCTTTTTTAAATGTTAAGAGATGAGAAGACTGCATTTATAAAGTTGCTAATATTAACCCACATACTAAAATTTCCAGTGTTATTTATTTCTTCCTGTGGATTTAAATTAGCAACTTGTTTCATTTTCTTTCAGCACAGAGGATATGCTTTACTTCCTATGAAGCAAGTCTGCTAGCAAAAAAACTCATTTTTGCATATCTGAGAAAATCTTTATCTCATCTTCATTTTTTAGGAAAGGTTGTGCTGAATGTAGAATTTGGGGATGACATTTTATTTTTCTTTCTGCCCTAGAAATATCTTATCCCACTGTCTTCTGGTAGCTCTTATTTTTAATTTAAAAAGTCAGTTGTTAATCATTTTGATGTTTTACTTTACCATAATGAATTCTTCCTTTGTTCAGGATTTGTTGTTTGTTTTGGGTGTTCAGTAGTTTGATATACAATGTCTAGGTATGGATCTACTTATAAGTATCATACTTAAGATTAGTTGAGCTTCCTGGATATTTATTAATGTTTTCATCAAATTCAGGACGATTTTCAATTCTTTTTCATTTTTTGCCCCATTTTTTTCTCTTCCTCTGAGATGCCTATCAGATATATATTAGTATATTGAATATTTTTTCACAGGTTTCTGAAGTTCTAATTAATTTTCTCTAATTTTGCCTGTCTATTCTTTACATAGATAATTTATATTGAATTTTTTCAAGTTTTCTTGATTTTCTGCCACATTGAATTAGCTATTGAAAAACTAATATTTTTAATTTTCACCCCAGAAATTTTATTTTTTAATTAATATATCCTTATTGAGTATCTTTATTGCCGGTCATTGTTCTAATAATTTTGTTTAGCTCTTTAAATATTTTTTCTTTTGAGTTTGTTGGACATATTTGTTAGCTGCTTGGTAGTTTCCACCCGCTCAATCAAAAATTTGAGTGAACTCACAGATATTTTCTTTTGATTCTTTTTCCATGTGGATAGGCTGCATTTCCATGTTGATTTGGATTTTTAATATTTGTTGTTGTTGAAAACTGTGCACTTCAGATAATATAGCAACTTTGGGTTACGCATTTTTTAAAATTGTTTTTGCTGTTTTTCTTCATTTGTTTAGTAACTTGCCTGGATTATATCTGTAAAATCCATCTGCCTTGCATGTGGGGTCTAATAGAAATTTAACTAGGATAGCCTCTCCATGTTCTCCTAAGATAATCTTCATATTATTCCAGGGTAATTTTGAGGGAAGGTCATTAGGGTATAAGTTAATGATTTTTGCTCAGAAACTCTGATTAAAATACTTCATATGATGCTAATTCTGTTTTAGAGTGGTTTAATGGAATAGATTATTTAAATCACAATAGGTTTTAAAGATTTAAACTTTTAAAGATTTAAACTTCTAAAACATTATTAACAAGCCCAAAAGAGGCTGATTTGTCCTTTGTTCTTTAAAAAATTGCAACGAATAGAAATTTACAAAATTTGCATGCATACATACACACATGAAAAACCATTAGGCACCTCATAACTTATAAATAAAGAAAACCAATATATTAGCAAGATAATCAATATATTAACTTTTAAGCAGATCTCGTAGATTCTCAGCTAGGTCAGCATCTACTCTTTCATACACTAATCAAAGAGGAAGATCCCCTGAGGTTAGGAGTTCAAGACCAGCCTGACCAACATGGAGAAACCCCATCTCTACTAAAAAAATATAAAATTAGCCAGGCGTGGTGGAACATGCCTGTAATCCCAGCTACTCAAGAGACTGAGGCAGGAGAATCACTTGAACCTGGGAGGCAGAGGTTGTGGTGAGCCAAGATGGTGCCATTGCACTCCAGCCTGGGCAACAAGAGTGAAACTCCATCTCAAAACAAAACAAAACAAACAACAACAAACACACACACACACACACACACACACACACACACACACACACACACAC
>NC_045444.1:27829901-27883812 GCF_002776525.5 Piliocolobus tephrosceles | reverse complement strand
CACACACACACACACACACACACACACACACACACACACACACACACCCTACATTTTTCAGGTTGCTATAACAGCTGCCTTCTGGCTAAATATAGCTATAGAAGGCATTGGCAGAAGCTTGAGGTGGAGGGAAGGGAAAACTCAACTCTCTTCCTCTGCATTAGAGAACAAGGGCCTTCTGTACTCCATGGCTTCAGTTGTCACAAAACTGAGTGACCTGAGTCTTTTGTTGGGTAACTCTTACTTCTAAGCACTAGTAACAGTGCCTCTTCCCGTTTTCCCTCCCACCTTGTAGTGGTCAGTCTGCCTACTGTTGTTGCTCAGTGGGTTACCTCAATGTCTTCTGTTTGGTTTCTAACTTCAGCATAACCTCTACATTACATTTACTTGTTGCAAATTCTTAAAGTTGTTTTTCTGGTTGGATTCCAAATAATAGAGATTTTTTTAATCATTATTTTATATTTTTCATTATCTTATATTCCACCTGGTGTTTAATTATGGAGCTCTATTTCTCTAATTTAGAAAAAATTAATTCTAATTTTGATCCAAGTGGTGATGGATATTTTTAAAATTTATATTGACATTAAACCACATTTTTTGACTTAGAATTGACATTTATCTTGTTATTAATGATCACAGGAATAAAAAAAATCCAGGTATTTATTTGTATATTTGTTTTATCATTCAATTTAAGTGCATACTAAAACAACTAATACTTTAATACAACTAGAGTCCCCTAACCTCTTTGTCATTCTTTCTCTACTTCTCCTTGCTTAACTATTTCACAAGAGTGTTGAGGAGATTCATGGTCTAATCTTGGCCAACAATCTAGAGTTGAAGATGAACAGGAAGCTTTTAAATAAGACTGACACTAATTCTAATTTTTGCAGCATAGCAATACTTAATCTGCTCCACAGACTCACACAGCTGATTTATTTGGAGTCCTTCTGCCCCTACTCCAGTGGCATTGAAAGAACTAAGCACAGACTTTGTTCTATTTGCAAGGTTTTAGAAACCACAATACAGGATAACGTAGAATTTAAACATAATGCATCTTTTTTTAGTTAAAATCTAGTTTTTCAACCACGTAAATAGCTTTAAAAGCAACTGGACAAATGCATTTTTTAAAAACCCATACTTTCCCAATATTTATTTTTCTATCTTAGAAAATGATGCAAAATCAAAAGACATTGCTCTTTTTCTTCCCTGCTTTAATTTCTGCAATATTAACAATATGGTATTTGCCAACTATGTTCTAAAGGAACTATTTTAAAAAAACACCCTAAAGAATTCCCAAAGGATTATTCCTTCATTCACCAGTTTAAAATTGTTTTCTTTCCTTGTGGTTAAATATTTAATGTGTTGCTGCTATATAAGAATCATCATTGTGTTAACTGTTCTAATTATAGACTATCTTCAATATTTTCCAACACTAAATGCTACTTTGTTTGACCAATTAAAAATTTGGATTATTCAGCAGTAAGCTGTTTTTGAGGTTGATTGCTCTGTCATCTCATTTCACAATTCAAGTTTTTAATTTGAGGCGATCAGATATCATAACTGAGAATGTGAATGTGTCAATAGTCTCATCAGTTTTCATTACACCATTAGGTATTTAAAAGAAATGAAGAAATAATGTAGTTTAGTCAGAAGTCTTATATTATTTGTCACAAGTTGTGTTTAATGGCTTTTGTGAAGCATTGCTTCAATTCTATTTCCAAAAAGCAATAAAGCAGAAGTTGTTTTTACAAAGCAGATAGAAAATTGATTCACTGGTGCTGGACATTTTCCAAGTGTAATGCAGTATTTCCAAACTGTTACATATGTAATAATGGTGTTGGTGTTTAAGTAAGCATTTCATTAAACGGGTTGATTTTGTTCCTAAAGCTACAGTTAGCATCACTGACTAATGAAGTGCTGAAAAAGTATTTGTCTCGTAATTTTGTGTTTTAAAAAATTACGTTACCATTCATGTAAATGTGAATCTGTCAGGTGAGGGGTCAGGCTGAAGTGTTATGCCTTATCTATTTTTATTTCACAAATTCAAATTTGGATTACATACTTTTTCTTAAAAATAATATTCATAGTAATAATGAATTGTACATATAACTTTTAGTTATCTATGAGATAAATCTATGATAAATCCTGTGGAGGTTTTCTCAGATTTTCAATTTCAATCATATTTGCCTTTATTAAAATCCCACTCTTACTCAGAATCACCCGTAGAATTTATGGATCTATTTCTAAAGCAAATAGCACAGAACAAAAGTCTTACCACTTCCTTCATTTCTATTTCTTTCTAGTTCCGTGAAACTATTGTAATATATATGTTTTAAATCAACACTGATAAGAAGTCACATAGTAGCATTACTCACTAAAATATCATTATTTAAAAATGTCCACCAACTGCCTTGTGCTAAAAGTAGCAGTTGCCTTTAAACAAATGATAGTTTTAGATTGACTTTTAGAAATTGAGAGATTATTAGCTGCAACTTTGACATTAAACTTTCTAAGTATGGGAAATAAAAATTAAAGAAACGAGAGAAGGGCTTAGATTACATTAAAAAGTAAACGTTTATTTATTGTCTTTATGGACTATAACAGAGAAACCTTTTTCCTAACTCACAGTTATAGCTCAATTACAAGTCACTTACAACTATCACGGTAACACTAAGCATTGGTACTTGGTTCAAATTCTGTTCAGGCATTGTCTGTTAGGGTTCAGCCCATAAGACAGTCAAACACAGAAACTGCTGAGATTGCCATGAGCTATGCACCCATGAATGCTAGACCCTTCTTTAAAATTTCAAGAGATATTTTTCCCCAACAGAAATGATTTTGTTCTCTTTTGATGAGATTGCAAGCAATATCCACCAAAGTTTGCCACTTCAAGCTCTTCACTTTGAAAAATAAACTCAAAGAGGTAGCATCTTTAAAGTCCAAACAGGATTTGGCAGTTTAAAAAAATTTTAATACTTATTTTGTTACTTGATTTCAACAAATATAAGCCTCCTTTCCTCTGACAATGTCACTGCTAGACAAATTTTTGACATATATTAACAATTCTAATTCACATGTAAAATGACATTTCATCTGTTTCTCAAATTAGAGTGAATCAAATCTAATTAAGGAGATTCCTGAGTTCATTTTTCACATAATATGACAGAGGCTCATCTGAGTTTTGCTTCCAAATCTAGGCCTGGAGGATTGCCAGTGTTGACGTTATCTACAGGTACAGGCCAAGCTTCACATTAGGTTCAGTGGCAGCAACATCCAAAGGGAGAATTGTATGTGCTCACAGCTGGAGTGGACACCCTGCCACAAAGGCCTCAAATCAGGCACCCTCCAAGCTTGGCTGTAGGCACAGATTCTTCTTCTCTCTAGCAGTGGTGATATCTATTTCTTCAATCCACTTTACTAAGTGGACTCAGAAATTTTAGCACAATTATGAACCTTTCCTTACATTTTTGAAAGCTTCTTTGTGTAATTGTTTGTTTTGGATATTTTTTTTTTTTTTTTGGTATAATTTATCTTCATCTTCCATTTTTCCTAAAAGGAATTTACTTACTAATCTGCATATATACATTGAAAAGATAGTTTAAATGATGGAACATGAGAGTTGAGCCAAAAAAATTATACAGGAAATTGAAAGACTACATAAATTATTCACATAAAGCCAATTAGACTAGCTGAATTAATTTTTATAAACTTTGTTTGTTTGTTTTCTTAAGATAATATCCTTTTACTCACTGGTTTAGAGGGGACACTGTTGTTTATTTGCTTGTTTATTTTCTGGAACTGATTTTAGAATGCAAGGATTTTATCATGCATTCAATGATAAACATCCTTTCTTCATTTCCATTAGATTCAGGTCAGCAGCCTTTTGTCTGGCACCTACCTCATGACAGATGCTGGTAATATAAAGACAAATTACCTAAGGTCATGACTATGAAAAGGATAACAGTTTTGCTGGCTGGCAATATTTAATTAGATAAATTATGACCAATTCTTTATAGAACATGTTATAAAGCAGATTATTCGTTACTATGGCAGTCCCTGATCCAATCAAAATAGAAATGAGTTTAAATATAAGTACAACAGGCAGAACTTTCAGTAATGGTAACATGAGAAGGTTAGAAAATACAATGATAAAACTGGACAAATTTTTTTAATCAAACAGTTCAGGGCTCAGGGAATCCACTAAAGGAAAAAAAATTAAATGACATGTGTTTATTCAGAAACACATCTCCATTAATTTGCTGAACCTTGGGTAAATATGGTGGAAATTTGTAGGATTTTTGTTGAATTCTACAGATTCAGGAAGAATTGCTGAACTTTGGGTAAATACAGTGAGAATCTGTAGAATTCCTACTGCAGTTGCTCTTATTCTCCCCGCTCGGTTAGCAAGGTAGATCTACCTGGATGAGACAGGAGATGAAGACCAACAGCTTTGCCAGTACGAACACTGGATTGCTTTGAATTGGAAAGAGAAAAAAAGATGGTGCTCAGCAGCTTTCTCAGTAAAAGTAGTATTCTCGATGGTTAGTAAATGGGGAAGTTTAGTGGCTGTTAGAGTGATCAACAGACCAGAAATTACCAAGCAGAGAATGGGAATAGAACAGAAGTAGAGAAACTGGATATGAAGGCCACATATCTATTCCTGGCAGTCTTCTATCTATGTGCATAGGAAAGAACAAAAGGGGCTCAAGTAATCTACATGTGCCTGGTCTTATTAGCAGTTCCCTAGCTATACAACACAGAAGCAGTCCCTAGGAAGACAGGCTGAATTTTTTAAGCAATTAAATCAACACACCTAAGCAGAAATACAAGCAGTCATACACCACAAGAATGATAGGGACTGCAGATGCCACAGCTTTAGTCCAGACAGGTAAAATACCGAAAGAAAAAAAATAAAGAAAAAAGGTAAAGGAAGAAAACAGAAAGAAGGAAAAAGATAAAATAAGGAAGAAAGAAAAACAAGAAAACAAAAGCAGAAACAAAACTCCTCAAAGGGAAGATGTCAGAATCCAGTGTTGTTACAATGTAGTATTTAAATCATCTTGTTTTCAAGAAAACTTATCAGATAAGAAATAAAAATGGGAGGTATGGCCCAAAAACAGAAAACAAGAAGTTGTCAGCTGTCTCTGAGGGGATCCAGAGGTAGGATTTAGCCAACAAAAATGACAAAGCTACCATTATAAATATGGTCAAAGAACTGAAGATAATTATGTTTAAATAATTTTTTAAAGTGCAATGATGATGATTCCAAAATTTATAATAATCCCACAATTAGACCTGAAGAAAATGGCAATTTGAAAAACCAAGTGTCATAGAAAAAAAAAAAAAAAGCAGTAACCAAAACTTGTTCTCTCTAGGTATAGGACAAGAAATAGGCAGCTGGCTGCTCGGTCCACATAATAACCACATTGTACCAGCTAAATATGACAGAAAAATAATCCTATGTCCCCACCCCCATCCATTCCAATTCCCCCACTTGATTGATGTCTGAAACTTTTGAGTAGGAAGTTGAGATTTTCATCCCCACTGGGTGGTAATGAAGCTTCATCACTACTTAGAGATAGATAACCTGGCTTTATCCTTACCTGACAGTAACAAGCTGCCCCTCCCTGTCTAAGCTGGGATGATGCTAGAGAACGCCGCGTCGAGTCAGAACATTCCTCACTACTAACTCATATTTTCAGTTGAGGCCCCACGGAGAACAGAAATGAGGCAGTCTTAACACCCCCCAGGCAGGGGGATATTACTTGAGCCTAATAGGATGCTGAAACTCTCACCCCTGCCCAACAGTGATGAGAAGACATCCAAGGTATGCCTAAAGTGGAGGCTGAGTGGGGAATTTGAAATTCCTCCTGTCAGTAATCAGGCAAAATCTCCCTTTTCCCTGCCAGAGGTGTGTCAAAAACAAACAAAAACCTAAAAACTGAAACAGAAGATCTAAATAAAAGCTGGAGTTTCAGAATATTGAAAATATCCAGGTTTCAATGGAAGACACTTGTAATATCAAAAACCAAGAAGATTTCAAACTGAATTTTTAAAAAAGACAATCAATAGATGCATACACCAAGATGACAGAGATGTTAGAATTAGCTAACAGACATTTTGAAGCAACCTTCATAAAAATACTTCAGTAAACAATTATGAATTCAGTTGGTACACATAAAAAATACGATAAAAAAGAAATAAAAGACATAAAAAGTACCGGATGAAAACTTTAGAACTGAAAAATACAATAACTGAAACAAAACTCAAACAGATTAGCTCAACAGAAAAATGGAAAAGACAGGAAAGGATCAATGAACAAGGAGACAGAAAAACTAAACAAAGCCACAGGGCACTGTGAGTCTGTAACAGGAGATTGAACATTTGAGCCATCAGAGTCTCATTAGAAGAAGGAAAAGAGGATGAGACTGAAAAAAGTAGTCAGAGAAATAATGGATGAAAACTTCCCAAATTTGTAAAAGATATAACCATACAGATTCCAGAAACTGAGAAGTCTTCAAATAGAATAAATACACAGAAATCCACACAAAGATGTGTTGTAGGCAAAAGTATGAAAATTAAAGACGAACAAATATTGAAAGTAGCCAGAGAGAAATAATCTTTTACCTATAGAAGAAAAATAATTTCTATGACAGTGATTTCTCATTTGAAACCATGCAGGCCAGGAGGATGTGGCCCAGCATTTTTCAAGTGCTGAAAGAAAAGTATTGCCAAACCAAACTCCTAGATCTAATAAAAATTATACTTCAGAAATAAAAAGGAAATAAAAACATTCTCAGAGAAAGTAAAACTAAGAGAATTTGTCACCAGCAGGTCTATTCTAAAAGAATATGTCATAAATTATCTAAACAGAAAAAAAAATTAAAAGAAAGCATTAGAATTTTTGAAAAAAAGAAAGTGCATGGAAGGAAAAAAGAGAATTAAATGTGATAGACTTTTAGTCTCCTCTTGAGTTGTCTAAATTATATCTGATGATGGAAACAAAATTCGTAATACTCTTGAGGTTTGAAATATATGTAAATGAAATATTTAAGATAAGTATACTATAAACAGGGAGGCAAAAGAATATATAGGGAAATAAAAATTTTATATATCATTCAAATTGCTAAAATGATAAAACCAGAAGACTGATAAATCATGTGTGTATAATACATAGAACAGTAACTAAAAAGGCTGTGCAAAGAGATACACTCAAAAACACTGTAGAGAAATTAAAATGGAAAACGAATGCGCAGGTAGGCAGAAAAAAGGAAGTGGAGAGATAAGACAAATAAACTTCAAAGAACAAAAAATAAAATGGCAGACATAAAACTAAAGTAAAATAATTACATTAAATATAAACAACTTAAACACATCAATCAAAATAATTTAGCATAATATATTTAAAAATATGAGTCATCTACTTCTGTCTGTAAGAAATTCACTTCAGTGTATTTATGTAGGCAATTTGAAAGTTAAAGGATGTTTTTAAAAGTGTATTACATAAGTATGAATTAATAGAAAGCACTAGTAGTCTTTAGAGCAAAATCGTTAGAGAGGGATATTACACAAATATAAAAAGGCTCAATCCACCAAAATGGCATAGTAATCCTAAATCTGTATGTACCAAATAACAGAGATGCCAAATATGTAAAGCAAAATGTGAAAAAAACTGAAAGAAGAATAGATGAACACACAATAATAGCTGGTGATTTCAATACTTTTGGCTCAACAACTGGTAGAACAACTAGGTAAAACGAGGAGGAATACAAAACAGTTCAATCACTCCATCAACCAACAACATCTAACTGACATTTGTAGAACATTCCACTGAACAATAGCAATATACAATTCTTTAATATACCCACAGAACATATATCTAGGCAGATAATTATGTGGACAATAAAATAAACCTTCACAAATTTAAGAATTTAAATCACACAGAGTTTGTTCTCTGACCACAATAAAATCAAATTAGAAATCAGTACAGAGTGACAACAGGATTATCTCCAAACACTTGGAAACTAAGCAACACTTTTCTAAATAATCCGTAATTTAGAGAGTAAGTCTTCAGAGAAATTTAAAGATACATTGTACAGAATAAAAATTAATATACAACATATCAAAATTTTGCTATGTAGTTAAGTAGTGCTGAGAGAGAAATTTGAGGTGCTAATATAAATCACAAAAGATGAAAAGCCCAAAATTAGTAATGTTATTTTCCAAGTCAAGATCCTAGACAAAAAAATAAAAGATCAATATAAGCCCAAGGCAAGTAGAAAGAATAATAATATTAGCAGAAATTAATAAATTGAAAGTAGAGAGACAATATAGAATAATCAATAAAACAAATAACTGGTTCTTCAAGCCATTCAATAAAATTGGCAAGCTTCCAGCAAAACTGACCCCCCCCCCAAAAAAAAATAAAGACACAAATTACCAATATCAGAAATGAAGCAAAAGATTACACTTATTATTTGGTAGTATTCTCTTATTATACTAGTCGTAATTATTCTGATAAGAGAATACTACCAAATAGCTCTACACAAATAAATTTGACAACTTAGATGAAAGTGACCAATTCCTGGTCAAACATAAAATACTACCACTCAACTAATACAATATAATTTTACTTGTCATTTAATGATTAGGGAAATTGAATTAACAATCAAAAACTACTCTAAATGGAAATTCTCAGGCTTAGATGGTTTCCTGCGGAGAATTCTACAATATATTTAAAGAAGAGTTAACACTTACTTTACACAATCTCTTCTTGAAAACAGAAGGGAAGGGAACACTTACAAATTATTTTATAAAATCACTATTATTCTGATACTGCAACCAGATAAACGCAATACAAAAAAAGAAAACTAATGACCAATATCACTTATGGATAGAGACTAAAAAATCTTTAAGAAAAGATTAGCAAATATAATTCAGCAATACATGAAAAAAAATTATACACCATTACCAAGAGGAGTTTATTTTTAAAATGCAAGGATTATTTGATGTTAGAGAATCAATCAATATAATCCATCATATAATAGGCTAAATTTAAAGGAAAAAATACCATATCAATATTATATTATATCAATTGATGCAGAAAAAACATTTGACAAAATGCAGCACCCATGCATGCCCCATGCCCCCCCAAAAAACTCAGAAAACTAGGAATAGAGCATGATAAATGAAAAGGTACATTTTCAAATAATAAATAAGTGAAGTCTATAGTTATCATTGTACTTAATTGTAAAAAGCTGGATGTTTTCCTCTTATAATTGGGAGCAAGGCAGGGATATTTACTCTTACAACTGTTATTTAACACAGTGCTAGGAGTTTGAGGTGGTGCAATAAGGCAAGAAAGGAAAATAAAATGTATGCAGGCAAAAAGGAAGAAATATAATTTTTCTTATGTCATAATTATCAATATAGAAAAATTCCAAAGGATCTATTTTTTAAAACTCCAAGAATTAATGAGTTAAGCAAGGTTACATAATATAAGATAAAAATACAAAAAAAAAATTGTATTTCTGTATTTTAATGACAAATATATGGACCGCAAATTATTTGGAAGATATAAGATCAATTACAATTCCTCAAAGAAAAGACAAGAGAAATACTTAGGTGTAAGTCTGGCAAAACATGTACAGGATTTATAGATGTGTGAAATGTTGATAAAAACAACATAGAAGATTTAAATAAATGAAGAGATATGCCATGTTGATGGACTGGAGGACTCAATATAGTCATCATGTTTGTTCTAGCCAAAATGGCATAAATATTTAACACAATTCTTATCAAAATCTCAACAAAATGTGCTTTGTATATATAGACAAGATTATGTGTACATTTATATGGAAAGTTATAGGAAGCAGAATGGCTAAGACAATTTTGAAAAATAGTAAAGTAAGAGGTACTGGTGGAAAATATGATACTGTGTAATACTGGGGAAGTGACAGGCACAAAAATCAATGGAAAAGAGGAGGGAACCCAGAAAGAGACCTATACAAATGTCCAATTGATTTTTGACAAAGGTACAAAAGCAATTCAATGGTAAAAGATTGCCTTTCTAACAAATAGTACTGGATCAAATGGACATCCATGGATTAAGAATATAAGTATCAACATAAATCTCACCTCTATACAAAAAAATGACTCAAATTGATTATGTATTTAAAAGTAAAACAAAATTATAAAATCTTTAGGAAAACAAAACAAAACAAAAAAACCTAGGAGAAAATCTTGGGACATAGCAGTAGGCAAAAAAAAAAAAAAAAAAAAAAAAAAAAGAAGCTAGAAAAAAATGAAACACTCAACCTTATCAAAATTAAAACTTTGTTCCTCAAAATACCTCATTAAAAGGAAGATAACACAAGGTACAGACTTCGAGGAAATATATCAAACCATATATATCTGACAGAGGATTATATCTGAAATATATAACCAACTCTCAAAACTCATCAGCAGTAAAAACAATTCAATTTAAAAATGGAAAAATGACAAAGATATATATATTTCTCTAAAGAGAAAATATGGATGGAAAATAAGCACACAAAAAATATATTAAACGTCTTAGCTGTTAGGAAAATGCAAATTAAAAAATATGAGATTAGATGGCCTCCAGTGGGTGAATGGTTAAACACACTGTGGCACATACATACCACTTAGCAGTAACAATGAACACACAAACAAACATAAACAACATATAGAATGTGATACATACCACAATCTCGGTGAATCTTCATAGAATTATGCTTACTGAAGAAAAACAAGCTCAAAGGTTTGCATATTGCATAACTTCTATTCATATAACGTTCTTGATGTGTCAAAATCTCAGAAATAGAGAGTGGATTAATGATTCTCAAGGATTAAGGAAAGGAGGGGGATTGTGGGAAGTGGGCATGGTTATGAAAGAGCCACACGAGTGTCTTGGTGCTGATGGAAATATTCTGTATCTTGACTGTATTAGTGTCCATACTCTGAGTGTGATATTCCACTAGAGTTTTACAAGTCATTAACAATGGAGAAAAATAGAGAAAGAGTATATGGATCTTTCTGTATTATTTCTTACAACAACATGTGAATCTATAATTTTTGCAAAATACATGTTTAAATATTCTAAGTTTTAATTTTGAATATATATTTGTGGTAATAACTCACATATAAAACTTTTTGGGGCACTCAACAACGTTTGAGCATAAGCAGGTCTCAAGAACAAAATTCTTGAAAACTTCTAGGTGATTCAGCATTATAGAGCACCTCCCATGACAACTGCTGGTAGAAAGCAGAAAATAACATATGTTGAATGAATATATAGTTTTTAAATGGTCATATGTAATCCAAAAATGGAATACATTACCTAAGAATATGTTTTACTTAAATGTCAGGAGTGCCTGATGTTTGACTGCTCAGGTTCCTATTACTTGCTGGAATTTTAGTTAACTTCAGCATTAAAATTCTTAGCTTGGAAGTTAAGAAAGTTGATGTTGTCACTTCACCTAATGGATAGATGACACAATGGTAGGAAAACAAAACTTTTAGCAACTTCTAAGGACATCTTTTTTTTTTTTCTTTTCTGATATCAAAATGTATGACTCAGGATAGGGTCTGTCATGCTGATGTAAAAAGCAAGCCCCTAATTTCAGTGGCTGAGCCAGTAAAGGTGTATCTATTATCCTTATGCAGAGAAACAGACCTGCAGATCCTACACTGTCTAGAGAGTTGCTCGTCTACCACCCGAGGAAGGGGACATGACACCCTATGCACCATTTCTTGAAATCTCTGTCCAGAAGTGACATAGAACTTCTGCTCACGTATCACTTGCTAAGACAAGTCACAAGGAAAATACGTGCTATGAAGTGCCCTGAAAAAGAGGATCAGAAATTTGACAAACCGAACCAACATATATTTTCCATTTCAGATGTATTAAACCGGCAACCATCAGATTACTGCTAAATGTGGAGAACAAAAGAATTTGATATGGATTAGGAATTTTCACTAGACAATGATAGGGCTGACAGAGTTCTCTTTGTTTCATGGAAAATTTAACACTGGAATACAGAGTTCAAGAAATATTGAAAAGAGATTTTCTAAACTGCTATTGTCTAAATGCTATTTGGCCACTCCACATACATTACAACAATTAAGGTTTGGGATGTCCACTGATGATAAGTGAAATCAGGACAAGAGACAAGCATACAGCATTTCTCATTTACTTGAAGTTTATTATTTTAGCTTTTGTTTCACAAGGTGTTTTCTGTACTCTCTGGAGTCCCTAACATCTATGCAGCACCGAGAATCTTGGAGAGTCTTTTCTAGACTGTGTTTCCTGGAATAGTAGTCCAAATTCCTCAATCTACTCAAGTACACTTGGAAAATAATCTACTCAAGTACACACTCTACACTCCACATGAATAGTCACAATGTACATTAACATATTAAAACCTCTGAGAATTTCTGTAAAAAAGAACCTGTTGGAGACATAAAATGTACAATGCCTACCTAGATATTAAGTTTATATTAATTTATTTTAACCCTTAAGGTATGAGCTAGGTATATAATTAGCCTTATTTTATCAATCTCTTTGTCTTATAAAACTTATTAAATTCTACAAATTTCTACTGAGAAATTCCTATTTTTCTTTGAGAGGTGTTCTTTAAACATAAGAGAAATTCAGGGTCACCTATGAATTAAGATGGAACTATAGTTGGCAGAGTAAATATCAAGATTATGTAGTAGAACTTAAAATAGACCATGGTGTCCTGAGAGACCTAAAATTTATGGTCTGATGTTTTAAAATAAACTCATTTCCCATTCCTCCTGGTCTGAATTGCCCCTGAATTATAAAAGGCATACCCCCTAGGGTTATGCCTTGGACAGAAAATATTATTTTAAGAGACTAGAAAGTGAACTCGAATTGGGGGAAGGTTCTCTATGCGTTTTAGAAGACAGATCAGTGTTAAATTGAGGAAACTGTAATGTTAGGCTTAAGTGTATGAGGTACGAACAGTAAATATCAACTGCACAGTAGGCAAAGTAACAGCACACTGGAAGGTAGTAAGTGATGACACATTTTAGGGTAATATCTGGATATACAATTATGGAAAATGAGAGAGTAAAGACCCATATGTCTAAACAATGGTTTTCAAATGTTGGTGTGTCTCAGAGGTACCTAGTTAAATATATTGAATTTGCTGCCTCTCCCACTCTTTCCCAACACACTCTTTATGTCAATTTCATGTGTTTAGGGTAGAGCCCAAACTTCAGGATTTTTAGTTAACTATCTGCTCTCTACACTTTTAGAATCATTATTTTTTAATTCCATCGTATTGTCATGAAAGAAGAGTCATATCACAGAAGACAAGTTTTGTAATTGTGTTTTGCATCTGAGAATGAATGGGGTGAAATTCCTCACTCTCCTTTGAGCTACAGAGTCTTTGCTTGTGGTTTAAGAGCCCTTTTCAGGTGAATTTTCTCAGGTTTTTCCAGGAGCCCAAAACTATTTTGAATTCAGTCTCGTTTTAAATGTCTTGCTTTCATTCACTTTCTGATAAAAGAATATCTATCTACATATGTTAATTTGTTCAATATCAGTAGGAGCTTTAAAGCAATAATGTATAACTAGCAGATTTTGTTTGACAGTGCATGGCAAATTATATTTTCTATTCCACAAATACTCATGAATAGTCAATAAGCAAGGGAAGGGAAACTGTAATCTTCTTCAGGAAAAAAAAAAAAAAGTATAAAAAAATAAAAAACGAAACTTTCAGTATCACGTTAAGGGTTAAATGAAAGGTATATTCAGCTATTGAAGTCTACTCTTTAACCCATTAGATTATGACTTCCTAATTAAAATAAATTTGAGGAAGCATTTATAATTGTAGCATATTTACATGTATTTTCATGTGGATCAAAAAGCTTACACACTTCAAATATTTATTCATTGGAATATCATTTGATGAGCGAATTCATAATATAAATTTTTTGTATAGTTTAAAGTTATGAAACACATATAATATATACATGAAATTACATAAGCAGAGTTGAATTACTATTAATAAAAGTTAATATTCAAATTAGAATTAATAACTAAGAATTCAAAGTATATATATCCCATAAAAGTAATTAATGGCAAATATGTGAAAAAGTTAAATATATGTCTTGACATTTTACTTACATAGGAGACAGATATTTCATTTTTAGTGCAAGGATTGATTTTTGATTCTCAGAAAGGATTGCATTCTCATTTCATGTTTACTTCAAGCCCTGGGTTTTGTGAACTTGGTTTTCTTTTTTTATAGTGCCAGTCTCCTGAGATGCTCCCAGAGAGGAAAGCAATCACCAGTCAATATTTAGACTTGGGCATTCTTCTGATTAATAGAAGGCCAGGCCATGGTCTCCTAAGGCACCTTGTGCAATTTCACAGGTTTATTCATAGCTAGAAAACCAAAATCTTCATAAGTAAATGAACCTCCTATTTTGGCAGCTTTCACTACATTTGCTTGTTAACTCTGACGCAGGCATAAATGCCATGCTACCATTAAGTACTTTAATCCATTTTAACAATCCTTTAATATATTCTTTTCTAACATGAGGTAAAATATTGTCAATGATAGTCAAGAAAAGGCATGTATTCTGTGTTATTTATCATTTTATAAAAATAGAATAATTGGATTACAGTTTAGAGTACATTGGCTAAGTATTATTTTAATAACTTGAAGTCATATAAAAGAAAATGTTGCTATAGAAATAGATTATACCTTACCATAGACATAGATCATTTGTTTTCCTGGGATAAACAATGATATGATTCATCAATTGGAGATAATCCAAGAGAGAAAAAATATTCTAACAAAATTTACGATTATGGTGGCATGGCATACTTAAGAAGATTCAATATGTTGCCCCCTAACATATCTATTTAGAGTGCCACCAGTGCAACCTTAATTACAGAGTGTTTTATAACATCAACTATTTAGGATAACTGGTAGAACATTCCTTTATGACCTCCTAAACTCATAGTCACCAAAAACTCTTTTTATACACTCAGTATTACTGAATGTTGGAAACTTAAGCAGCTATACATTAAATCCTCTGTGACAAAATCAAGTCAGTCTTTCTCCTACTCTAACTTTGTTCTCCAGTGCTGTTAGTGATCCTTGTTTCATAAACCTGAAAATAAATCCTGGGGTGCTCTATATTTACTTGTATTGCTGCTGTAATGTTTTTTGTCTGTTTGTTCCATATGGAATTGATTTTTGGCTATTTGCACTCAGATCTCTCTGGCTCCAATTTTTGGTTTTCAATAAATCCGAGCGTTGTCCTTTATACACGCATGAAGTTACTTACAGATGGTCTGTGCCGCTGGACCATGCTCTTTTGAATCTTTGTCCAACATGCCTGTCTAGATATTCCTATTCCCTTTCTGTGGTATTGGTATCTGCTGACAAAAGTCTTATATATCCTGTTAAGATCTCTTGCCTTCAGTTTTTAAATCATTTTTAATCTCACCATAGTTGGTGCTATGGGCTGAATTGTGTTCATCAAAATTTGTATGCTGATGCCCTAGCACCTAGTACTATAGGATGGACTGTATTTGGAGGTAGGGGTTTTTAAAGCAGTAATTAGGTTAAAATGAGATTATTAAGGAAGGCTGTATTTCCACATAACTGTACCTATTTTCAATATAACTCCTTAAAAAGATTAGGACACAGACACACACAGAGCGAAGACCATGTGAAGACATAGGGAGGAGAAGACAGCCATATGCAAACCAAAGAAAGAGGCCTCAGAAGATACTAATCCTCTGGACATGTTGATCTCTGACTTCTTGTCTCCAGAACTATGAGGAAATAAATATCTGTTGTTTATTTCACTCAGACTGTGGAATTTTCCTATGGCGGCCCTAACAAACTAATATGGGTTAATTCACCTTGTTAAATATGGAGGATTAAGAACACACATTGATCTCTGCTCCACCCCTACCTTCCATTAAATTCAAGGATCAGATTAGATGGAGAAATTATGTTCATTCAAGGACAAGAAGAATGAGAAAGAGAATAACAGCTGATGAAAGACAATGATTACATGTTGCAAAGCAAATAAAGAAGTAGTAATTAATTTAGCAGAACATAGAAAACTGAAAGATTCTACGTTATATAGCAGGGAGATCATGATAAGCAATCTTCTTAGGGCTGAAGAACCCGGGGAGATTTAGAAATTATGAGTAATGAAAAGTGGGTGTTTGGAATGAGCGGACAGATTTTCCCTTCTATCCTAACACAGTCAGATATGGTATGAGAGGAATGCCATATGGAGAAATTGATTAGGAGATGCCCAAGACTTGGAGATAGGAAAGTTAAGAATGAGGGCTGAGAAGAGGAGATTAAGGGCAAAAAAATCTACATCTTGAGGACTGAGATTCTCAGGACTGTTTCTTAAGTTGACTTTCAAGTCATTAAAATCAGGCATACTTTATTGTGGCTCTCTGTCAGGATTTTGAAGATTTCAGATATGAAAGTGGATTCCGTGCAACAAAATGCCCAGTAAACCTACAGGGAAAAACAGAAAAGTGTAAGTTCCACTCATTAATGGGATTTTCCAACAAATTGTTAAATGTTTCCCTCTTGAATAGGAATGAACAGTCAGAGGTCATCGATTTGATGAGAAAGCCTTTAATGCAAAAGACAATAATCAGAAATAATAAACAAAAATATAAAATAAATTTTTTGGAAGCAAGAAATGCAAATAACAGAAAAAGTCAAATAAGTTAACATCTGTAGAGAGAGAATAATAATATAAATTCATTTAAAAAATTTAGAAAAAAAAATTAGGAAACTAAAAAAATAAGATCAAAAGTTTAAAACTTAGAACATGGGAAGATGCATTTAAAGAAATATTCTAAAAATTGGAACCAATAAACAAAGAGAAGGAATATAGAAAAGAAATAAGAAAATGAAATTATAGCATGCATATTAACATTTAAGTAATAGCTTTTTCCAAATAGAAAAACAAATGTGAGGGAGAAAATGATAAATACAATTTCATAATTTCAGTTATCCAGAAGTAAAAGTAATGAAAGGAAGCATAATCCATTCCAAAGAATGTAATATTTAGTTTTGAGAACTAAAAAGGAGATGAGTTTAAAAGTTTTCAGGATAAGAAATGTAAAGAAAAATAAATAGAAACTAACAACTACACTGCCCCTGGAGTGTGGCAAATGCCTAATGACAAGATTAGACGTTAGACAAAAAGGAAAGAAAACAGTTTCTTCAAACTTATCCAGAACTTAATTCTGAAGGATATACTCAAGGATATTAATAGTTTGCAAGGATTGTTATTTTGAATCTATTAATTATATACCCAGCCAAATTATCTTATAGTGACTCATCATTGAAATGTAATCCAATATCAAAGTGATGATGATTATCAAAGCACAATGTTAGACCAAACTATAGAATTTACCAAGGAAATGTGAAATTTCCTTACCAAGGAAATTGTGAAAACTAGTTTCACAATTACTATATTACTGCGATTGCAAAGTGAAAGAGGAGATGCTGTAAGATGTTTATCTTTGGAGAAAGCTCTATGGTTATCCCTTCAACTTCTTTATCCAGGGAGAAAGATGTGCACTACCTGCTCCAACTCAAGACTCATTACTGAGGGATTCAACTTGACCATTGCAGAGATTAATATATGCCCTGGGTGGTATGAAGGCGTGGTACCATGGAATCCAGCTATGACTCAGAAGGTAGACTATAGTAGAAGGTAGACAGAGATTTTATCTGAAGGTTCACCCAAGTCATGACAGATTTTCTAAAGAAAACTAGAAATTCTCAGAATCTTCTTAATCTGCTTGCTGGTGCTTCTTACAGAAGCAAAAGCATCTTATGTTGAGGAATGAGCTATCTTTTATTATTAACATCAGTGTTATAGGTGTTTCCAGATGTCCCTCAGGTAAGAGGTTTCCGGACATGTTTTCATTCTTCCAGCATACTTATGAATTTCTAAAATTTGGAACAAGCCTTTTTTTGGTAATAAATAAATAAATAAATCTGAATATAAAGATAATTAACAGTAAGTTAGTGCTTAAATTGCCACTCACATCCAAATACATATAGTTAATTTATTCCCACTAGGGGATGAAATATTTGGCCATTTGGATTACCATTCTAGGATATGGTTGCGTGCATGAAAGATTATTTATTAAACAGCCAGATCCTAAGAAGGTAGAACAGATGGCCAAATTATTGGTTCTTAAGGTTATTCTGATAATTCACTTATATGCCACTGAGAAATACCACTTCCCCCAACCTCAAGCAACCTCATAATTGAAAGAGAAGAAGCTACAGGTATTTTTCTCATATGAATTAATTGTTTGCATTTGTTTCTTCTCCTGTTTTTATGGTTACAATTTATTTCAATGTTTTTTTTTTTTTTTTTTTTTTTTTTTTTTTTTTTTTTTTTTTTTTTGAGACAGAGTCTCGCTCTGTCGCCCAGGCTGGAGTGCAGTGGCTGGATCTCAGCTCACTGCAAGCTCCGCCTCCCGGTTTTACACCATTCTCCTGCCTCAGCCTCCCGAGCAGCTGGGACTACAGGCACCCGCCACCTCGCCCGGCTAGATTTTTGTATTTTTTAGTAGAGATGGGGTTTCACCGTGTTAGCCAGGAAGGTCTCGATCTTCTGACCTTGTGATCCGCCCGTCTCGGCTTCCCAAAGTGCTGGGATTACAGGCTTGAGCCACCGTGCAGGGCCTATTTCAATGTTTTTTAAATGTTGTTATTCTGCTTGCCAGAGTCCCATTTTTGGCTTTTCTGAAGACTCCCTAAACAGTCATTTCTCCAATATTTTCATCCTATTGTACTTTCTCTTATTATAGGTATATGCAACATGAGAACTTATTTCTGACTCCAGAAAATGATAAAGGGGTTATCACCACCAATCCCACAGAAGTACAGACTACCATCAGAGAATACTACAAACACCTCTATGCAAATAAACTAGAAAATCTAGAAGAAATGGATACATTCCTGGACACATACACCTTCCCAAGACTAAACCAGGAAGAAGTTGAATTCCTGAATAGACCAATAGGCTCTGAAATTGAGACAATAATTAATAGCCTATCAACCAAAAAAAGTCCAGGACCAGACGGATTCACAGCCGAATTCTACCAGAGGTACAAGGAGGAGCTGATACCATTCCTTCTGAAACTATTCCAATCAATAGAAAAAGAGGGAATCCTCCCTAACTCATTTTATGAGGTCAGCATCATCCTGATACCAAATCCTGGCAGAGACACAACAAAAAAAGAGAATTTTAGACCAATATCCCTGATGAACATTGATGCAAAAATCCTCAATAAAATACTGGCAAACCGAATCCAGCAGCACATCAAAAAGCTTATCAACCATTTTCAAGTGGGCTTCATCCCTGGGATGCAAGGCTGGTTCAACATATGCAAATCAATAAACATAATGTATCATATAAACAGAACCAAAGACAAAAAACCACATGATTATCTCAATAGATTCAGGAAAGGCCTTTGACTAAATTCAACAGCCCTTCATGCTAAAAACTCTCAATAAATTAGGTATTGATGGGACATATCTCAAAATAATAAGAACTATTTATGACAAACCCACAGTCAATATCATACTGAATGGGCAAAAACTGGAAGCATTTCCTTTGAAAACTGGCACAAGGCAGGAATACCCTCTCTCACCACTCCTATTCAACATAGTCCTAGAAGATCTGGCCAGGGCAATCAGGCAGCAGAAAGAAAGAAAGAACATTCAATTATGAAAAGAGGAAGTCAAATTGTCCCTGTTTGCAGATGACATGAGTGTATATTTAGAAAACCCCATCATCTCAGCCCCACATCTTCTTAAGCTGATAAGCAACTTCAGTAAAGTCTCAGGATACAAAATCAATGTGCAAAAATCACACGCATTCCTATACACCAATAACAGATAAACAAAGAGCCAAATCATGAGTGAATTCCCATTCACAATTGCTTCAAAGAGAATAAAATATCTAGGAATCCAACTTACAAGGGATGTGAAGGACCTCTTCAAGGAGAACTACAAACCACTGCTCAACGAAATAAAAGAGAACACAAACAAATGGAAGAACATTCCATGCTCATGGATAACAAGAATCAATATAGTGAAAATGGCCATACTGCCCAAGGTAATTTATGGATTCAGTGCCATCCCCATCAAGCTACCAATGATTTTCTTCACAGAACTGGGAAAAACTACTTTAAAGTTCATATGGAACCAAAAAAGAGCACTCATTGCCAATATAATCCTAAGTCAAAAGAACAAAGCTGGAGGAATTATGCTACCTGACTTCAAACTATACTAAAAGCCTTCAGTAACCAAAACAGCATGATATTGCTACCAAAACAGAGATCTAGACCAAGGGAACAGAACAGAGCCCTCAGAAATAATACCACACATCTACAGCCATCGGATCTTTGACAAACCTGAGAAAAACAAGAAATGGGGAAAGGATTCCCTATTTAATAAATGGTGCTGGGAAAACTGGCTAGCCATATGTAGAAAGCTGAAACTGGATCCCTTCCTTACATCTTATACAAAAATTAACTCAAGATGGATTAAAGACTTAAATGTTAGACTAAAACCTAATACCATTCAGCAAATAGGCATGGGCAAGGACTTCATGTCTAAAACACCAAATGCAAAGGCAACAAAAGTCAAAATTGACAAATGAGATCTAATTAAACTAAACAGCATCTGCACATCAAATGAAACTATCTTCAGAGTGAACAGGCAACCTACAGAATGGGAGAAAATTTTTGCAATCTACCCATCTGACAAAGGGCTAATATCCAGCATCTACAAAGAACTTAAACAAATTTACATGAAAAAATCAACCCCATCAAAAGTGGGTGAAGGATATGAACAGACAATTCTCAAAAGAAGATATTTATGCAGCCAAAGATATTTATGCAGCCAACAGACACATGAAAAAAAAGCTCATCATCACTAGCCATCAGAGAAATGCAAATCAAAACCACAATGAGATATCATCTCACACCAGTTAGAATGGCGATCATTAAAAAGTCAGGAAACAACAGGTGCTGGAGAGGATGTGGAGAAATAGGAACACTTTTACACTGTTGGTGGGACCATAAACTAGCTCAACCATTGTGGAAGACAGTGTGGCAATTCCTCAAGGATCTAGAACTAGAAATACCATTTGACCCAGCCATCCCATTACTGGGTATGTACCCAAAGGATTATAAATCATGCTGCTATAAAGACACATGCACACGTATGTTTATTGCAGCACTATTCACATAGCAAAGACTTGGAACTAACACAAATGCCCATCAATGATAGACTGGATTAAGATAATGAGGCATATGTACACCATGGAATGTTATGCAGCCATAAAAAGGATGAGTTCATGTCCTTTGTAGTGACATGGATGAAGCTGGAAACCATCATTCTGAGCAAACTGTCGTGAGGACAGAAAACCAACCACCATATGTTCTCACTCATAGGTGGGAACTGAACAATAAGAACACTTGGACACAGGGTGGGGAACATCACACGCTGGGGCCTGTCGCGGGGTGGGGAAGGAGGGAGGGATAGCATTAGGAGAAATATCTAATGTAAATGACGAATTAAAGGGTGCAACACACCCACAAGGCACATGTATACATATGTAACCTGCACGTTGTTCACATGTATCCTAGAACTTAAAATAATCCTCTTAATCTGTATAAATTCATTCTAATACATAAAATGTTCTCTAATAGAGAGTAAAGGATTAAATTTGGTAAACCAGTACTGTTTTCTCTTGTCTACAAATTCCTTGGATACCTAGTTAGACGTAATACGTGCCTGTTTTCATGGGTTTTGAATTTTTGGGTGATCACATAACCATCTACAATCATATACGTCTTCCTCAACCTTATGAAAGCCAGTCTCTGAGACAAACTTCCTGATGTATTGCGTACTGATTGTCATGTCACCCCATACTACATTTTTTTCCTTCTACTATTCTTCATTGCCATTTTATCCTAAAACTTAGATAAATGAGATGGTGAGAAAATGCAGATCTTCTGAATGCTGTTCCATATCCATAATTTTTTTCCTTCTACTTTGGAGTCGGAACCAGTGATTGCCAACTCTCTTTAGTTAGCTAATCACATGCACAGAGTTGGCAAGCACTTTTCTATTCTGTTTATGTGCATTTTATTGACTTACTTATAATCTGCTCCCATTTAGCACTGTTGCTCTCAGAGAGGAGGAGAAAATGAGTGGAAACCAGAGAGAAAGAATTGAGTAGCAAAAAGCTATATAGAATGTTTGTTTTCAAGTATTTCAAGTCTAGAGAAAGCAAGGGTGATTTACTAAAAATATTTTCCAAATAGGAAAAAAGTAGGGAGCAGATAGTTTGAAACTAAACAGTAAAAGCTTTTTGTATAAACACACACGTGCACACACACACACACACACATCCATGTGTAGCAAACAGGGAATCTATGTCCTTCTTTTTATCTTTGTACATTTTTTGGAAGAAATTTCAGAGACATCAATGTGGTGATTTCTACATCTAATTTTATTAACAATATTTAATTGGCTTCCATGATGTTTAAACAATAACTTTTACATCAGTACACATGTCTGCTTTGTTGATTTTATCTTAAATTACTCCACATGTGAAGATTCCTCACTGTTGTATTTTCTAATTATTTTTATGTATTCTAATTATGCTTGTTCAAATAATTGTACTGAAAAATAGAAAACTGTATTAATACCAGTTTTGTTTATTTTGACATTAAACCTTTTAACTGTATCACAGCACTACACAATTTCTAAATTTTTCCTTATTTCTGAATCTTTTTCATTTTCTTTTCACATGTTCTTTGCATTCTAAGAATTTTTTCTGTATTTTAAACTATCAAGATACCTTCATTTAATGGTTAATAGAAAAATTCAAACAACTATATTGAGAAACCCATGAGGAAAATTAGGAAGATAATGAACATGGTTCTCAAAACAAAGTTTAAGATTTTCTAAAATAAAAAGGACTATATTGTTTTGTTTCGTTTTGTTTTGTTTTGTTTTGTTTTGAGACAGTCTCGCTCTGCTGCCCTGACTGGAGTGCAGTGGCATGATCTCACCTCACTGCAAACTCCCCCTCCTGAGTTCAAGCGATTCTCCTGCTTCAGCCACCTGAGTAGTTGGGATTACAGGCACCTACCACCACGCCCAGCTAATTTTGAATTTTTATTAGAGAAGGGATTTCACCATGTTAGCCAGGCTGGTCTCAAACTCCTGGTCTCAAGTTGTCCACCCTTCTCAGGCTCCCAAAGTGCTGGGATTAAAAGCGTGTGCCACTGTGCCCAGCCCAAAGAGGGCTATGTTGTTAAATAAAACATTTTAACCTACAAAAGACATGAAATATGTTCATAATTCTATACCTAATTCAGTATTCAATAAATAACCAGTATGTTTGTTAATTTAATCTACGTGACCTTTATTGTACCAGACAGGAGAAGAAAGAGTTTGAGCAGCCTTCCTGAAATATTTATGGTGTACTATTATCCCTCCTACCCCTTTTTCATTTATCATCAACACTGTAATATTTGTTTATTTATTCATTTATTTCATACATATGTTGATCATTTTACTATGTATTAGACCTTGGATATAAATTAGGAACAAGACATAGCTCCTGTCCTCATGGAACTTATTGTCCAGAGAGGTATATAGAAAAATAATCAGATGTTTACAATGTAATTGACAAAGGAAAGTAAAGAATAATATAAGAACACATAAGAAGTGTATATAAGTGCCTTGGCAGGTCAGGGAAGGCTTATGAGAAGAAGGAGATACAAAGAAAATCCTTGGAGATATTGTGGGATTGGTTCTAGACCACCGCAATAAAGTGAACATTGCAATAAAATGAGTCCCACACATTTTTTGGTTTTCCAATGTATATAAAAGCTATGTGTATGCTACACCATATTCTATTAAGTATGTAATTGCATTATGTCTAAAATTTAATGTATGTACCTTAATGAAAAATATTTTATTGCTAAAAAATACTAATGATTATCTGAGCCTTCAACAAGTCATGATCTATTTGCTGGTGGAGGGTCTTCCCTGGATATTCATGGTCGCTGATGGATTAGGGTGTGGTTGCTGAAGACTGAGGTGGCTGGGGGCAATTTCTTAAGATAACACAATGAGGTTTGTCTCATCAAGTGACTTTTCCTTTAATGAAATATTTCTCTAGGGCAATGAGATGCTGTTAGGTAACATTTTATTTACAGTAAAATTTATTTCAATCTTGGAGTTAATCCTCTCAAACTCTGCTGGTACTTTATCAACTAATTTATGTAATATTCTAAATCCTTTTGTGTCATTTCAACAATGTTCACAGAGCCTTCACTGGGAGTAGATTCCATCTGATGGAACTACTATCTTTGCTCATCCATAAGAAGCAATTCCTTATTTGTTCATGTTTTGTCATGAAATTACAACAATCACACCTTCAGACTCCACTTCTAATTCCAGTTCTCCTTCTATTACCACCACATCTATACTTACTTTCTCTTCCGAAGGCTTGAACACCTCAAACCATCCATGAAGGCTGAAACCAACTTCTTCTTCTACTAATGTTAATATTTTTACTTTCTCCCCCAATCACAAATGTTCCTACTGGCATCTGGAATAGTGATTCCTTTCCAGTAGGTTTTCAATTTGCTTTGCTTAGATCCATCAGAGGAATCACTATCTATGGCAGCCTTGTGAATGTATTTCTTTAATAAGAATTGAAAGTCAAAATTACTCCTCGATCCGTGGCCTGCAAAATGCATGTTGTGCAAGCAGGCATGAAAACAACATTAATCTTGTACATCTCCATCAGAGCTCCAGGGTGACTAGGTGCATTGTCAATGAGCAGTAAAATTTTGAAAGAAATCTTTTTTGGGGGGCGCTGGGGGAGCAATAAGCCTCACCAGTGGGCTTAAAATATTTAGTAAACCATGCGGTTAACAGATGTGCTGTCATCCAGGCTTTGTTGTTCCATTTATAGAGCTCAGGCAGAGTGGATTTAACATAATTCTGAAGGGCCCTAGGGTTTTCAAAATGGTAAATGAGCATTGGCTTCAACTTAAAGTCACCAGCTGCATTAGCCCCTAGCAAGAGAGTCAGCCTGTTTTTGAAGCTTTGAAGCCAAACATTGACTTCTTCTTTCAAGATATGAAAGTCCAAGAAGACATCTTTTTCCAATATAAAGCTGTTTTGTCTGCATTAAAAATCATGTTGTTTAGTGTAGACACCTTCATCTATTATCTCAGCTAGACCTTCTGTATAACTTGCTGCAGCTTCCCCATCAGCTCTTGCTGCTTTACCTTGCACTTTTATGTTATGGAGATTATGGAGATGTTCTTTCCTTAAAACTCATGAACTAACTTCTGCTAGCTTCAAAATTTTCCTTTACAGCTTTCTTACCTCTCAGCCTTCATAGAATTGAAGATAGTTAAGGCTTCACTTTGGATTAGGCTTTGGCTTAAGAGAAAGCTGTGGCAGGTTTGATCTTCTATCCAGAGCGCTCACACTCTCCATGTCAGTAATAGGCTGTTTTGTTTTCTTATTATTCATGTATTCACTGGAGTAGTACTTTTAATTTTCTGAAAGGACTTTTTCTTTGCATTCACAACTTAGCTAACTGGACAGGAGGCTTTGCTTTCAGCCTATCTCTGCCTATCTTGGTTTTTGACATGCCTTCCTCACTAAGCTTAATAATTTCTAGCTTTTGATTTAAAGTGGGAGACATGCAACTCTTCCTTTCACTTGAATATATAGAGACACTTGTAGGGTTATTAATTGGTGTAATTTGAATATCACTGTATTGTAGGAAATAGGGAAGACTGAGGAGAGGGAGAGAGAAGGGGAATAGTTGGTCAGTGGAGCAGTCAGAGTACATACAACATTGATTAAGTTTGCTGTCTTATATTGGCATGTTTTATTGTGAGCCAAAACAATTAAGATAGTAACATCAAAGATCACTGATGACAGATCACCATAGCAGATATAATAATAATAAAGTTTGGAATATTGCAAGAATTACTAGAATGTGACACAGAGACACAAAATGAGCATGTGCTGTTAGAAGAGTGGTGCCAATGGACTTGTTCAATGGAAGGTTGCCACAAACCTTGAATTCATTATTTAAAAAGCAGTATTTGTGAAGCTTTGGATAGCTGTGAATAAAGGGAAGTACAGCAAAAGGACGCCTATATAATTTAAGGCTAAAAGGAAGAAGATATGTGGTCATTTGTTAGGGGTGGTTAGAGAAAAGGAAGAAGGAATATTTGAAGCACAGTAAGCAGAGTATATGGTTTATACAAAGATTCTGACATAAAGCAGTCGGGAAAGTAAAACGTAGAAGTCTGTGGGTGGTGGTAAAACCCTGGTTCCGAGAGAACGCAAATAGAGAGGCAGAAAGTGGAATAAAGATAAAGGAATGAGGTTGAGATATGGATGAAACAGGACCAAATAACGATTGGCCCAATAAGACATATGAAAATGTTGGAAAGGAATGGCATAGATCAATGTGCATTTCGTAATGATTTTTCTGTCTATAACACAGAGAGTAAAGAGGTACAACATTGTCATCAGAGAGACCAGTTAGTGGGAAATTACAAAATCCAGGTGAGAAATTATCATTGTCTGAATTGGGCATCTGACAGTGCAAGTTGATGGAGTTAAGACATATTTAATTGCTGGACAGAGGGACTTCATGATTGATTGGAGAGGATAACCATGATGAATGACAAAGATAAAAAAAACTTGAAGATGATACCCAGATTTATGGCTTGAGAAACAGGATGCATCTAGTGACTGAAGCTGTGGAACTGTGTGGACAGTTGTACACAAATCAAGGTGCCATACTGAGAGAGGGTTGGGGCCATGTGTTGCTATCTGTGATGCAACATAGCATGGGTTACATCACTGTTGCTGTATCTTTAAGTTCATGTATAAATATACTACATTGGAAATTTATAATATCATATGAGATGATCAGTGATGTTCAGAACCTAAGGGAGCATTCTAACACTGAAAGCTTACAAAGATCTAAGTGGTTGCACTTCCCCATATAGAGAATTTAAAGATGAACAGGCAGGTAGACAAAGACGACATAGAAGGATGCAACAGTAAGGTTAAAGGAATATGGAAGTAAGAAAGCATCCAGGAGTAATTAAACAGGACTTTGGAGAATGGGAAGTTTGGGACGTCTGGAGAGAAGGTAGAATACACAGATGGGGAAGACATCAGGAAGTATCACCTGTTCTTCCCAGGGCTGAATCACTATTTATCCACAAGAATAATTCATTAACTATTACAAGCATGGATTTATATAATGTCTACAATTTATAAGGATATCACTGGCACTGTTAAAAAGTAAAAACTGCACACGTGTAATCCCAGCACTCTGGGAGGCTGAGGGTGGGCAGATCATGAGATCAGGAGATCGAGACCATCCTGGCTAATACAGTGAAACCCCGTCTCTACTAAAAATACAAAAAATAAAAATAAAAAATTAGCCAGGCATGGTGGCGGGCACCTGCAGTCCCAGCTACTCGGGAGGCTGAGGCAGGAGAATGGCATGAACCTGGGAAGCAGAGTTTGCAGTGAGCCAAGATTGCGCCACTGCACTCCAGCCTGGGTGACAGAGTGAGACTCCATGTCAAAAAACAAAAAAACAAAAAAAAAAAAAAAAGGAAAAAGTGCAGAAGGAGATGTTGGGCACTAAGAAACTTTCAAAGAGAGATAAAAAGAGGTAGGGAGACTATTGCAATTGCTGGGAAGTGAAAATAAAGAGGCGGACCATGGTGACAGTGGAGAGCAAGAGAAGAGGACAGAAAAACAACCATGCTACAACTGCTGAGTAGGCACAACCCTGTGGCCTGCAAAGTCTAAAATATTTACTCTCTACCTTTTAGGAGAAATATTGTTGATCCCTGGTTTAGACTACCTTTTGTAGAAGCAGGAATGTGATAAGTTAAAGAGAGAAGCAGAACCTAGGAGACATTTTATGTTTCAAGATGGGACATAACTTTGTTTATGAATCAATAAGGAGGAGACATTGAAGATACCAGAAAAATTGATTAACTCTGGGAGGAAGCCCTCAAAGACAAAATATGGAGGGATTAACTTTGGTAGAAGGGGGAACCTTTTCCATACATAGGGGTGGAAAGATTATGGTTGAATTTTTTTTTTTAATACATTCGTTATAGGAAAAGAGGGAAGATCAAAGCATTTATGTTTAGTGATTTCTTTTTATTCTTTGAGGTAGGGAAAAAACTCACTTGCTGAGAGTAAGAAAGAGCTTGCAGAGAAGGGTGTCATCTTTGAAAAACCACTTTGAGTGACTGGCAGAAAGAGAAAGGGAAATATTCAGCCATTCCTTGGCTGTCCCTGGGACCAGAAGAGCCTAGAAACCACAGGTTAGTGGTCGCAGTTACCAGCTCAGTTGTATAGCATCTGTTACTTCCCTTTGCACATACTTAGAGGTGCAATCGTGAGAAAATCCCACCTCAAGTGTGTTAAAATAAATATTAACTCCAAGAACCTGACATTGACACAGATATAATTCAATAGGTTTTTTGAAGTTTAAATATTGTGCTCTGCTGGTTTTTATAAACTCAAAAGAACATAGTACGATATTTAAACTTTAAAAGCTCTGTGGCTTTTACTGAGGCCACAATTAGTAGTAAAGAGCAATATATCTGCAGAGTAAGAGATGGAACTGAGAACAGTCAAACCATCAGGGTTAGGCAATAGTTTTGAGATAAAACAAAAGAAATGCATAATTAATCACAGAAGTTAGGGGTAAGCTTAAATCAAGGTAAAAGGAATATTAGTATATAAATAATGTGAAGTAACTATACTGTGATCTTTAAATAAATGATTTGTTTGTTTGTTTTCGTTAAACATGTTGCACCCAATGGAAAAGAATCATGGGTAGAAGACATGATTCTGCTTTAAGTTAAAGACAGGAAAATAGAACTCATATTTAATTATCATCCCTTACATATGTCTAAATAAAAAGTTGTTGTTAATGAGTCTGACAGGAATATGGCTAAAAACATTAAAAGTACATGGCTAAGGCATTTACCTCTACCTCACAGATGACCTGATTATCCATACGTGCAAGAAGTTACTATATCAAAATATGAATTTAATCAAGGGTTTTATGACAAACTGAAAGCTCATATCTAATCTCATGAAACTTTCACATAAAATGTTAACTTTCCAAATACTATCTCTAATAATTCCATGTAAATCTATCTTCATATATTTCTAATATACTTAAAATCTCAGTTGGCGTTCAAATATTTTAAAGTTTATATTCTAGATTATAAGTTTTTAGATAACTATATTTTTTGAATAATTATAATTTCACATGTTGCCTTACATAAAATAATTTCAGAAATAAGAGTTGATTTCTTGGTGCTTCTATTTTGATTTATTTTTTAAAAATTATATTAGAAAATAGAGAAGTACAAAGGGCTCTAATTTGAAGTGTCCAACTGGATAGGCCATCAGTTGTATAAGCCAAATCAAACTATAGAGTAATATTGCAAGAGGTCCCTTCATGCACCCTCTCAATCATCTCTCCTAGAAGGAAACACTATTTTGATCTCTATCACAATGCCTTGAAAGTTCACTTTGATAGAAAACAGTTTTTTATAATTAATTTAGTAAAATCAAAAATTTATATTATTAGATAGCCTATTGCAGAGGTAAGAGAGGTTATTTACATGTAAATTTCCCAGCCTGGCTTTTGCACAGTGACTAAGTTCACTAGATGCGATTACCACTAGCATCAGCTTATTTTGTGTGGTGCTGTGTGGAGCAGAAATAAAAAGCCTCCTTTAATGGCAAACCTTCAAAAGCATTACTCAAGAATCATGATCAAGTCCTAATTATTATGAGTTGTATACTGAATCTCAAATAAAGTCAGAGTCTTTGAAGGCAAAGAAGGCCTACATTTCATGCCACTAAGTTAACAGAGATAAAAATTCAAGGTTTATCTGTTGATGGCAACTACAAAAGCTTTGTTAAAATAATAGTCATACTCTTCTCACATAATGATGCTTCTGTTGCAAAGCTTCACAGTTTGGTGGATTGAACAAAATTGATGAATAATGGCTTTCTACTAGTGGTGCAAAATAGCAAAGCCATTCACTTCATTCTAATATAGTTTGTCATATTTTCCAGAATTTTTTAAATCATAAAACGAAGTCTTTATGTGTGCTGTGTGATATAGTAGTACATCCTCACGGAACACACTCATTGTTGGTGCTTTGTACAGAAAGGATGCCACTCTTGAAATTCTGATAAGTAAAAGGCAGATTTTCCATTGCATCTAGCCTAAGATTGGGAGAGTTCAAAGAGACAGAAGTTGGATTAATTTGTTGGGCATTAAGGAATTGAACATAAGCAGTAGGCAAGGGGCTATGATGTTTTTATTGGTAGAGTTGAGTGGGAGATGCCTTCATTCAGGAAAAATTTATAGAGCCCCTACTCAAGGGACTGTGCTAAATATATTCTTTAAGGGAAATGAAGACAATGAGAATCCTTGCCTGAATAATGATTCATATCAGCAGGGAAGGCAAGATATACAAATAATGATGCAAAGAAAGTTTTATCATACATAGAAAGCAACATGTTAAAATTACTATTTGACAAAGACTGGATGCAGAATTTGAAAGCAGAAAATAGAAATGGCAAAGAATGTCGTGGTAACATAGAAATATCCTAATTTTAAAATCCCACCACTACGACCGCTCTACCACCCCTAATATCTCAATATGTCCTTCTTTCCTTTCTTTTTTTTTTTTTTTTCTTTTCGTTTCTTATCTTTTTTTCTTTTTTGTGTGTGTGATACAGTCTTGCTATTTCACTCAGGCTGGAGTGCAGTGGCACATTGCATGGTCCACTGCAGCCTCGACCTTTGGGCTCACACCCTGCCAATTTTGGTTTAGAGAGACAGAGTCTCGCCATATTGCCTAGGCCGGTCTTGAATTCCTGGGCTCAAGTGATTTCTTACCTCTGCCTCCCAAACTGTTGGGATTACAGGCATAATCCACCATGTCTGGCCCAAATACTTTCAAACATATTTGTTACTGTTATCCAACTAGATCCATCTCCTCTTTGGATGTCATGCACTGCAGCTTCGTCTAGTATGCTGTTTCCCTACTTAGAAAGCATTTATTCTATTTATTTCCATCATTTCCTTGAAGATTCACTTCAAATTTGTGTTCAAGAAGCCATTCCTAATTGTGTGCAATAGATGTGTATTCTTCCTTCATCACATTTCCTCAATAATTAGATGTAAATATCATATTACATTGCTGTGACCTGTTTAAGATCATTTTCCTCCCTACAAGAAAATGGCTAAAAAAATGTTGCATTGGGTTTATTATTCATTAGTATCATATACAAATGAAATATTCAAAGTGTTTGCTGAATCATTACATACTTGAATGAAGAGAAGAATGTTGCTTCTGTGTATGGGAAGCTCAGCATAGCAGAAGGCAGGAGTCAGAGTTAAATGCTTTTGGTGTGATCCTCAGATCTGTCAGTGAACAACTGCAATCCTGAGCAAACCATATCTGAAGGCACAGAGACAGGAACAGATAACAAGTAGTAATCTGAGGGAAATTATGGAGTTTAGCTTGTTACCAAGTGATTCTATTTAATAGATAAGGAATTGTATTGTGTTGCATCATTGCTTAACGAGGAATAACAAGGCACAACAATGTTTCCTATTGCCATAAAATAAAGGGAATGACATCAAACAACGAGTTTGATTTTTTAAAGCAGATTCTGGCAGGACATGTGCAGGTGTGCTACATGGGTCTATTTGCATAATGCTGAGGTTTGGATTTCTGTTGAACTCATCACCCAAATAATGAACATAGTACCTGATAGGTAGTTTTCAACCATTGCTCTCCTTCCTCCCTTCCTCCTTTGGGAATTGACAGTGTCTATTGCTTCCATCTTTATGTTCACGTGAACCCTTTGTTTTGCTCCCACTTATGAGAATATGTTCTCTTTGAGTTTCTGTTTCTAAATTAATTCGCTTAATGGCTTCCAGCTGCATCCTTATTGCTGCAATAAACATGATTTTATTCTTTTTTATGACTACATAATATTCCATGGTGTATGTGTACCACCAAAAAATAAAGAAGAAGAAAAAAAATGCAAAGAAAAAACTGAGTCTTAAGAAGAAGTTGAAAGATGTCCAGCAAGGCAAAGGAAGATAAAATTAGGACTGCTGGATTTGGCGTTGAGAAAGATATAGTGCTCAAGCACTTTAGAATGGGTGATTTTCATGGATCAGATTGCAATCTGTTGAACGGTAATTGAGAGTTGGGAATAGAGATTCTGAATGTAGCTTATGCTTTTTAAATGGTTGGACCAATAAAAGCAGAAAAGGATAAAGAGCCTCAATGTGAAGGTCTAAAGGCATATAAAGTCAAGTTTTTTCTTTGTTTTATTTGATGTTTCAGTTTTTGTTTTGTTTTTGGTTGAAATATGTTAAAAGCACCAGAGTGACATCCTTTATTTTGCATGTCCTATACTTCAAAAGAGCACAAATATAATTTTGCTATGTAATGCTATATGTAATTTTTTATTCATGCCATACCCAAGAAATAAAAGCAGTTTACACTGTCATTTTTGTTGAAAGTTTTTACAAGTTGTTTATAAATAGCTGCATTCTTTGAGTGACTTTGAACTTTGTTTAGGAAAAAATTTTTCACACAGTGTGTTCCGGCAATAGTTTGATTATGTTTGACTGCTTTTGCTTCCTATGCATATTAATGTGTGGCTCCCATGTTACTAGAAAAAAAATGAAAAGCTTCAAACCTGTGAGCAAACCATTCAAAGGAGATTGTAATGATATCACACAAATTTCCCTTACTGTGTACAAAAGAGAAATAAAATGTCAATTGCCTTGCTATTTGATTAATTATGCCAGGGGCCAACAAACTATGACCTATAGGCCAAATTGGGTCTGCCCCCTCTTTTTGTAAATAAAGTTTTATTATTACATAGCTATGTCAATATATTTATATCATCCATAGCTGTTTTCATGTACACACAACTGTGCCGTTGAATAATTATCACAAGATCAGGTAGCTCACAAAATCTAAAATACTCATTGTCCTTTAAAGAAAACCTTTTCCAATCCTTATATTAGAGCTTTATATAATTATAGTGAAGATAAAGCTTAACTTCTAAAACAGATTTGAAATATGTGCTTTCCCAAATTATATTTATTTATGTTGACACTATTAATTCAACAAATACGTATTGACTACCTTCTATAAAGCCAGCTCTTTTTGAGGTGCTGGCACTATAGCAGTTAACAAAACAAATGAAACTCTTTGTCCTCATAGAGGTTACATTCTAATTGTGGTCAACTAGACACTCAACAATCAACAAATAACAAAATAAATGAGAAATTGTATTTTAAAATAGTGTGGGAGATGATCATATGCACCCCATGTAAAACAAAGAAGGACAAGGAATAATGAGTATCTGGGATTGGAGGGATTAAGGAGCATATATTTACTACTATATATCATTTATAGTGTCCTAAGATTGTTCTTGAATAAAATGAAATTATCAGTCAAGAGATCAAGTAAAATAGAACTACTCCCTAATTAAAATGTCTGCATCCTAAATTGATAACATTCAGTCCACACTTATTAAAATATACCATTGGGCTTCACTTTTAATTTGTACCTGTTTGTGAACCCACAAATTACAAAATGGTGCGAGACCAAAAAAGAACCATATTAGGCAAAGTCAATCCCTTCAAGAAAGCCTATCACACTAAGTTGGTCCCTATAATTCTGCACAAATTCAGTGTTAACAGCCAATGCATAGTCCCTGCATAATATTATATAAGAAAAGTAAACTTTGTATGAAATTGTTTATGTCAACCTAGAAAATAATAGAAAAAAAAAAAAACTCTAATAATATTGTAAATCTTTCTCCCAAAGTAAATGGAAAGTAGCCATCACTTAATCATTGTTAGCCCATGAAATATTATAAACAACATAAAACAGCCAGCTATAAACAATCTGTAATCCAATAACAATTTTATTTTATTATATTGATAAGGCAAATGGTAATTTATATTTTTATTTTGCTAGAACTTTTTGAATGAACTACATAGATCATGTACAATGGGCTTAATCTCCCTTTATGTGTGCCAAACCAAAAATATAAAAATCAAATGGGCATAGTGATTTTTACTGGGATACCTTGAAATCTGAAAGCTCTCTGTAGCTTGTCAGTACAGCAACCCTGTTCTGAGTTTTGATTAACTCTCCTTTTACTTGAATTAGATATTAGTTTCTTGATGTTTTTATTTTAAGAGAAAGTTACTATTGAAATGTTCAAGGTAGCTTTAGAGTTAACGTTAAGATTCAAGAAAAGATATTTTAAAAACCCATATTCTTAATTTCTCTGAGATGTACATTTTTTTCTTTTTCATTTTTTACATTAATGTTTTATGGGAGGAAAAGTAATTACTTTCCTATAAGATATCAATTAAATGGCAACTGTTAAAATACCTTACAATACTAACTTTTTCTGAACTCTTGTTCCCCAACCAATAAAAAAGACATGACCTAAAAGAATTCCAATATGAAAATGGAACTTCAATTAAAATACAAATGAATATATTTGGTGTTATTTCAGTTTTAAAAATATACTTACCATTATTGTAAGTCTCTCACATTCTTATATTATGTCTTTTTCTCCAAGATGTTTCCAGAAGAATGGTGCTACCTGGGGTAGGAGGGTAGTAGGGAAGTTTGAAAACAGCCACTATACTAGGTCATACCTGTTCTTCAGTTTTAACAAACGTAACTCTCTACCATGTGCCTATAATTTCCTCAAGTTTTGTATTTTAAAATTAGAAAAAAATATGTTAACTGTTTCCAGATCCTTGAGGGTGCCATTCATTAGTAGGTGAAAAATGAGTCAGTTCTCCTATAACATTGCAAAAATAAGAAACAGTGCACATGGTTGTAATTTGCATTGTTTGGGTGGATGGTGTACTTGCCATAATTCAACAATATGGAACTTTTTACAAATATCTAAGTGTCCATTTTCTAGTCAAAGTAATAAAACAATGACTAAGCCCCTGGCTTAGTATAACATGAAGAGAATCAACGAAAAGAGAACTAAAATGCTGCTTCAAGATGAATTTCTAGAAATGGCTTGGAACTTCAAGGCTGCCATTGTCATTGTCAGTGAGATATCTGTTTATAGTAACCCTAAAGCTATCCAAGGAAATGCAACTATATAAGCAGAAGGGTATCCAATAAGAAAGAAAATTGCCAGGCATAAGAAAAAAATCTCTTTCATAAAGGTTTTATTTGTTACTGATAATGATCGTATTTGTTTCCCACAGCATGATCCACATATAAAAGTAACTTAAAAGATAATGAATTGTAAGCAAAAACAAGATATTTGTATCTACTTATGCTGCCAATAGCTTTCCTTGGGTGAAGAGTGGTACCTCTACTTATGCTTATGATTCAAACAAACTGCAGCACAAATTGTCATAAAATACATATGCTCAGGATATAATGTTTTGAAAAGCTGAATTTCTCAAATCACTGCTACCAAATGCTGTATCAGTCAGGATTCAGACCAGGAAACAGAAAGCACTCTTGGAATTCAAGCAGGGAGAGATTTACTGATTAGGGGTTTCAAAAATCAGAGGAGCTGGGGGAGTTGGAATCGGGGAGTTACAACCGGACTACTAATGTCAAGGTCATACTGCCATATCTGTGATGTAGAGGTCCGGAAGCTCTGCTGCTGCTGGCTTAGATATCCCTGCCACAGGCTTTCATACCCCCAGAGCTGGTATCTTGCATTGGCATGCAGAGTGCAAGCATGCCAACCCTCTTTTCTGTCTGACATTGCTTTGCTGCAGTCACCAACAGGAATAAGGCCACTGTTTTGCTTCTGATTCGAAAGCTTGCATACAACTGCTAGCTATAAGGGAATATGGCAAAGTAAAAGGAAAGTGTAATAGAAATTGAGAGATTTAGGCCAAGTACTGCTCCTCAAACTTTTACCCCTTGTCCCAAAATATTAAAAAACAAAACAAAACAAAACAAAACAAAACAAAAAAACAGAAAAATCTCTGAATCTAAAAGATTTTTTAAAAATAACTTACTTTGTAAATCGCACCTGATATGCACTAATTTGATATTAAAATCTGTCTGAGTTGATTGTGAGGCTGTGTTTTATCTTCGTTTATCCTACTAAATGGGAATATTTATATGATTCTCTGCATGAATATCAAGTTATTTGAATACAAGGTGACCTGACCCTCTGAGAGTGTTATGAACTATACAGCAGAAATTACACCAAGTATCAGAATGTCAAATATCAGATTGTCAAATCAGACTTGCATGCACTGGACATCTTACCCAGTATCATCTTACCCGACACCAATCTTTACTAATAGCTTCAATAATAGAAGTAATGCAAGGCAAAGGGAAATCGGAGAGTGGTCTGGGACCTCCAGTGTAGCTACCTACTTCTTTTATTGCTATTTTATATATTCTGGACATAGATTGTCATATCCTTTAACCATGTGTGCAGTTATACATTTAAATTATAAAATATGTCTAATATCAAATAAGCTAAATCACTTATGTGATATATTCTAGGGAACTTTACCAATAAATCTATATATGCTAGATTTATGTCCCATAACCGATTGTAGACAACCAGGTTCATCATATTGAAAGTATTGCATAAATGATTATTCTAACATAAACAAATGCCATTAGTGTATTACCAAAGACATTCATAATTCGTATGTTTACAAGAAGATTTGACAAATTTTTGTCTTGATTTTTTCCCCAAATCCTTAATCCTTAACGAATAGAAGGAATAAACCGTAGGCCAGTTCGACGTCCATTTTCTTCTCAAGGTATCTGCATTAGAGTACCTTTTTAAAATCTGAAACATTCTGAATTCTGAAGTACATCAGGTCCCAGGGGTGTAGGAAAGGCAGTTTTGGACCTGTATCTACCACAGTGCATTTCTTTGCATTTCAATGACCACATGCATTCTTCTACACATATTTCATCTTCCAGATAGCAACAGCATTCTTCTATGTAACCTAAGACATTTATTCTTTGTATAAATGAGAATCTTCTCATAATCTTAAAACAGGAGGCTTAAAGTTGAATTACTCATTGTATGCAGCTTTGGGTTTATCCTCTAGGAACTCAAGTGTTGGTACCAGATTTTAAAATTGGACTCTGCCTCTTACTTTTTAGGAACTCTTTTCACTCCAGTTGCTTTATGTCTGGGTTGGCTTAGGTTAGTGGCTCCCAGTTTGGGTACTTGGGCTCTTGTGAAAGTAACACTAAGAGTCCATGAGCTACTTCAACATATTAAGAAGTCTCACACCAGTTAGAAAGGCAATCATTAAAAAGTCACAGGTGCTGGAGAGGATGTGGAGAAATAGGAACACTTTTACACTGTTGGTGGGAATGTAAACTAGTTCAACCATGATGGAAAACAGTATGGCGATTCCTCAAGGATCTAGATCTAGATGTACCATATGACCCAGCCATCCCACTACTGGGTATATACCCAAAGGATTAGAAATCATGCTGCTATAAAGACACATGCACACGTATGTTTATTGCGGCACTATTCACCATAGCAAAGACTTGGAATCAACCCAAATGTCCATCAGTGACAGACTGGATTAAGAAAATGTGGCACATATACACCATGGAATATTATGCAGCCATAAAAAAAGATGAGTTTGCGTCCTTTGTAGGGACATGGATGCAACTGGAAACCATCATTCTTAGCAAACTATCACAAGAACAGAAAACCAAACACCGCATGTTCTCACTCATAGGTGGGAACTGAACAATGACATCACTTGGACTCGGGAAGGGGAACATCACACACTGGGGCCTATCATGGGGGGGAGGGGGAGGGATTGCATTGGGAGTTATACCTGATATAAATGACGAATTGATGGGTGCTGACGAGTTGATGGGTGCGGTACACCAACATGGCACAAGTATACATATGTAACAAACCTGCACGTTATGCACATGTACCCTAGAACTTAAAGTATAATAAATAAAAAAAAAATTAAAAAAAAAAAAAGAAGTCTAGTGTGGTATTTCCTAGACATGGTTAATATATTGATAACCTAAGATGCTTCCTTAAAAAATTCAACTTTTTTGGCTGTACTTTGGTCTAAGTCAGAATACCTTAGCAAGTACTAGAAATTTACATGTTTATTCAACTCCATGGGTAATACTCATACACAGCATAATTTAAGGACTGGTAGTCTAGTGGAATCATGTCTACGTGTGTGTGTGTGTGTGTGTGTGTGTGTGTGTGTGTGTGTATGCATGAATTGACTAAAATAGTAATTATGTTTGTTTTAATTTGGAATCATAGTGAATTATGTGTGCTAACCTCATATTAAAAGAGAAAATTCTAACAAATTTAGTTATGGATCTAACTGGATTTTATTTGCAATTCATGAATCAAGACAGCTTACATCCTACAAAACAGAATATGAGCTCTCACTGGGAAATAGCAGAACAGTGGGTTTTGTAAGGTGAGAAGGAAACAAAACAAAGGAAAAAAAGGTGATTGGTTAACACTAGGTTACTTGAGTTAGTTTTTGGTAAAGGTTAAAGCAGAGAGATCTTCCTTATTATGCTGACTCATGTAGACTGGAATCCCCTTTTTTCAGGAAAAACTGTGCTGTTTGGGATCTATCTGTTTCTTAAAAGTTGCAGTTTGCTTATGTGATATTTAGCATGAGTGACTCCATTTTGGTTTGATCTGGTCTGATGGGGTCTAGTGCAAGAGCCCAGTCCAAGACAATGGCCTCCATAGCACAGATATATTCTGTAGAGCCTGCTTCAAATCTCTACCTGAGGTCTTGACCTAGTCCATGTTTTAAAATGGCTTGTGATGTTCCTCTGGAAGGCATTTTAGAAATTCAAAGGAAAATTTTTTGTTGATACAACGATTGGGAGCCTGTAGTCAAAAGGGATGCAGAAGTTTATAAGAACTGTGCTGGGGAAGATGATCTTTCACAGTAAAATCCTGTCTGTTTTTTATACAGTAGTATATTTATTATGGAGCTAGACATTCAAGTGGTTGAAAGATTTGTTTCCAGTCTGAGTCTAGAACATAACTCTATTTTATACACACTGAAGTTTTTCTTCACAGTACTAAGATACACTGAATTTTTTAGGAATAAAATTAACATGTAAATCAATGAAAGAATCTACCTTGTTTTGTTTAGAAGTTGTCAAAGTGCTTATCATGGTTTTAGAAAACCTAGCTACTTATGACAATGTTGTTTATATCATAGGAGTGGTCAGTGCAACACACTTCTATCAGTTGGCAGCCACAGTGATTGTATTCATAACTTTAGGCAGCTGGGCCAGCACATTACTTCTACTTCTATACAAAGGCACTTATATGGTTTGGCTCTGTGTCCCCGCCCGTATCTCACAATATAGCTCCCATAATTCCCACATGTTGTGGGAGGGACCTGGTGGAAGATGATTGAATCATGGAGGCAGATCTTTCCCATGCTGTTCTCATCATACTGAATGGGTCTCATGAGATCTGATGTATTTTAAAAATGGGAGTTTCCTACACAAGCTCTCTCTTTGTCTGCTGCCATCCACATAAGCTATGACTTGCTCTTCCTTGCCTTCCACCATGATTGTGAGACCTCCCCATCCATGTGGAACTGTAAGTCTAATAAACCTCTTTCTTTTATTAATTGCTCAGTCTTGGGTATGTCTTTATCAGCAGCATGAAAACGGGCTAATACAGGCACTTAAAATTTACATATTAAGATATCTATAGTTTTATTGTAAACTTTTCTTTTTTGTTTTATTATAAGTTAAATATTTTGATTTTTAAAAATTATATGTATAGGCATATAATATCATCCATGTATTTGATTTCTGCCTAGTGAAAGGCATGTAACCAAAATATGGTTTTAAGAGGGAAACATGGAGTCAGATGCTGATGAGAACAATCTAGTCACCACTCACTGGCATGGGCTAAAATTTTATACCTCAACATTTGAATAAAGTGTAATTTGTATACCTACCATGAAGAATGTTGAAATTTTAGTTTGACCATGCTTTTCCACATATAATAAAAAACACTTAGCTCTGAACATACTGATTTTTCTTGTAAGTTTAAAGATTTTGGCAAAATTCCATAGGACAATTATAAGCAATATTCTGTAAAAAGGAAAAATCATAAATCTTCAAAAAAGTAAGTACATCAGATCTACTACATCTCAATATGGTGATGTGATCCCCAGCAGCCTGGACTGTTACTTTAAGTTGGTTGACACGTAAATACCTTTACCTTTATAGGTGCCTGGGTCACTTCAGAATTTCATCTCAGATTAGGTTCATTCCGGACCATGCATAGGTCCATACTGTATTCATCAGACATTCCCAGAAATCAAAGAAGATTGATTAAATTGGTGAAAATTCTATGGGAAGGGTGTTGGTATCCCACCTATTTGTTCCCAGATATCAAAGAGGACTGATTGAATTGATGGAACTTCTATGGGAAAGGTATTGATATCCCACCTATTTGTAACCTACTAGTTGAATGGGAGGGTTGGGAATGTACCATTACATGAAATACATAGCTGTATTAATCTGTTCTTACACTGCTAATAAAGACATACCTGAGACCGGTTAGTTAATAAAGGAAAGAGGTTTAATTGATTCACAGTTCCACATAACAGGGGAGGCCTTACAATCATGGTGGGAGGTGAAAGAGAAGCAAAGTCACATCACATCTTAAGTGGTGGCAGGAAGAGAGCATGTGCAGGGGAACTCCCCATTATAAAACCATCAGATCTCATGAGACTCATTCACAATCATGAGAATAGCATGGGAAAAACCAACCCCCATGATTCAGTTACCTCCTACCTGGTGCCTCCCATGACATGTGGGGATTATTACAATTCAAGGTGAGATGTGGGTGGGGACGCATTATCAAACCATATCAATAGCTATGTATTTTTTACTTTTCTTTTTGTTGTTTTTGCTTAATAAAGACAAATTTAATAAAAACCTACCATGTGCCAAAAAACTGTACTTGGCATTTCGGCATTTGAAGTCTTTCTTTTCAGGATATTGCCTTTTTGAAGTTATCTCCAAGTTTCTCTATCACACATTTTCACAATGAGGGATAAATAAATAACTAATATTTAAATCAATTTCCATTATCTCTCTGCTGAATACGATTATTACAAGTGTGTGGGAAGGGAGTTGAAATATTTTTAATAAGAATCATATACATGCTTACCTTTTTGCGAGCAAAAGTCATGATATATTCAAGTCAAATATTAGCATTACCAACTAGGCAAGTTATCTAACCAGGACTCGTGAATTACAAAGTATTTCATAAAATCAAATAGATTTCTTTTTTTCTATTTTTATACATTTTGAAGTAGAATCTGAAACAATAGATCCAATATTAAAGTATTTCGGAACACTTATTTGTGCTTTTATATTTATTTATGCTAATTGAATAAAAATATGGATATTCCTTAGAGCTTACTATAAGAAGATTAATAATGCAGCTTGCTTCCTTATTTCTCTCCACTTCTTATCACCTACCTTCCAAAAGAAAAACTAACTTTATGTATGTATGTATGTACGTATGTATGTATGTATTTATGAGACAAAGTCTCACTCTGTCCACTGGGCTCAAGTGATCCTCCCACGTTGGCCTCCAAAAGTGCTGGGGTTACAGGTGTGAGCCACTACACCTGGCCAAAAAACTAATTTTAAATAAAACATACATAATGTCTGGAAAAATAAAAGTAGATGATCGTATAATGTTTCACGCTAACAAGAAGTTTAGGTACAGAAAACAGAAGTTATACACTGTAAGAAAGATATGGCTTGGGAGGTCGAGGGGGGCAGATCACGAGGTCAAGAGATCTAGAACATCCTGGTCAACATGGTGAAACCCCATCTCTACTAAAAATACAAACATTAGCTGGGCGTAGTGGCGGGCGTCTGTAATCCTAGCTACTCAGGAGGCTGAGGCAGGAGAATCTCTTGAACCCGGAGTCAGAGGTTGCAGTGAGCCGAGACTGTGCCACTGCACTCCAGCCTGATGACAGAGTGAGACTCCGTCTCAAAAAAAAAAAAAGAAAAAGAAAAAGAAAAATACCGTATCTTGTGTTTCCTAGACTTGTTATTCTAAAAAGAATATTTTAATATCTTCTTCAACTGCAAAATTACCACTAATCTAAGAGTAAAGAAGGCAGGCTCTTATCCTGTCCTCAGTAGATATTTTTTTCTCTGTCTTCAGCATATCATATGTGCATTATTTGATAAGGAGTGCCAAGCTACCAAGTGTAACTGCTTAATATTGAAATGGGAACATTTTCATTGTCTCCCTTGCAGGGCGTGCGACTTGGTATGGCTCACTTCTTCAGTGCCCTGCTGCTCGAACCTGTAGGGGAAGCATGCAGGCAGGCAGGCAGGCAGGCTGTGGGGCTTTGATCCCAAGGCAGAGTCTCCGGGTGAATGTTTACAGCTGAAGGTCTCCTGGGCCTGTGCTACAGTGTGAACTTTCGGTTTAGCCATCTACAGGCGGCTTGTGTTAATCAGCTCATTTAGACCCTCTGCCTTATCACAAGGACAGAGGGCTTTCTGTATCCCAGGTTCTTCCCTAAGTGTACTGGAAAAAATCGGATCACGCATGGGCCTGGAATGAGTGCAGGAATTTTCATTGAGTGGTGGTGGCTCTCAGCGAGGTGGATGGGGAGGCCAGAAAGAGGATGGAGTGGGAAGGTGGTTTTCCCCTGGAGTCGGGCTGCCCAGCGGTGGGACTGTCCTCTGACCTCCCCAGCCAAACTCCCTGTCATTCCGCCAGTCTAGGGCCTGCGGGTGCCTGTCGGTGCCTGTCACTGTGCTCTTCCGCTGGAGTGTTCCTCTGAACATCCAGCCGCTTGTGTCTTCTTTCACCGAAGTGTTCCTCTCCACGTCCAGCCACTTATGTCTCTGCCCGCTAGGGTCTCGGGGGTTTTTATAGGCACAGGATGAGTGGCGGTCCAGGGTGGTCTTGGAAAATGCAACATTTGGGCAGGAAGGCAAGAATGGTTGTCCTCAACTAAGTCCCTGGGCGCCGGGAGTGGAGCCCTAGCCAAGGACCCGCCCCCCTCCCATATCAGTATGATGATGGAAAATGTTTCCATTTCACGGGAACACAGTTTATATTTTTGCTTCTGTGGATTGATTTTGTGCAATAAGGAGAGATTCGTTGTCACATAATTTTTGTCAGATGGACAGTAATCATTGATCACTCTTACAGCAATAACATTTTATAGGCAATTATTGACAGTCTATTTAATCACAGAGAGGTGAATTCAGCTGAAATTTGTTCTGTGTCTAAGAATTCAAAATTTGGAGAGTAGAATTATAACAGTAACTATCACCCTGAGTATTTTTTAAAAGCATGGTATGAAAATTGTGCCAAGTATTGACCAATTTGCCTTGCTTTATTTTGACTTGTGGAAACTATTATGACACTTGAAACTTTATTCCTCTAATTCTTTGTCATTAATTACCTTACATGTACATTCTTCCCAACTGTAACTCTGATATTATGTATAAATAGGTCCATCTGAACAGTTTGTTGGGGAAAAAGTCTGTCTAGGAACATGTCAGTCTCAAAAAGTCTAAAGTTTTCCATAAAATGATTTTATTTTCTGTAACAGTTCTACCTTTGCAAATGTGCCTAAACTTTTATAAACTTACAACCGTGTATTTTTTTTTTTTTCTTACTCAGGAAAATGAATGGCAGTAACGGAGTAATGACATTTTCTCTTGCTATCACTTGAGTAATCAAGCATCATCTCATTAGTATTAAGCACTTTCCCTTGTGTCTGTAATTTATAGCGAGAACAAGCCACTCTGTGGCTAATGCAACCTGGCATGCCCTAACACATTATTGTTTCCCTTGCCCTGGTCCACTGTGTTAACTGGAGGTCATATTTCAATCTCCTTTGTCAATTATGGGCTTCTCTTAGGATATTCTGATCCTATTCTCCCTATGACCTAAGAGGACATCATCTTAGCCATCTTTTTCTAAATTCCAAACTATACTTTATGTCAATGTCCTTTCATACAATTTGGATAATATATTATGCCAATTACATCCACAGAAGGTTAACCTGACAATTTAGTCATGTTATAGCTGGCCTTACCTGTAACATGATTGATTGAATGCTTGAGTTGATTCAATCAGACATTGAAACTGTGAAAAGGATAAGACCATTCACTTTCCATAAAATTGCACTGTTTTTAAGTCTTTAAAATTGAAACACCTTGAAAAGTGCCCTACGTTATAGATTTTCTTTTGTACAGGTGCCAATGGTAACTTTGTATGCTTAATTCTGAGGGGGAAAGTAGAGTAGGTGAAAAAGGATAGCACACATTTGGCAATCAAGTCAGTGATTTTTCATTTCATTAGGCTTCAGAATTTAAGCTGTTCTCAATAAGACAAATGTGTTCCCTTTATTCTAACATATAAAGCATGAGCATTTCAAATTACTTACTTGGCTGTTTGGTATATATTCTAAGATTATAAAAGGTGAATTAGTTAATACTTTTGAATTTCAAGTGTTAACTTTAATATTCCATTACTTTTGTGGTATATAGGAGTATGCGTACATGTGTATGTTGAATGGAGATATGTGTGTGTGCCTACCTATAAGGAAACTCTTTCCTGCTCATAACTTCTCAAAACGTAACCACTAAAATTAAGAAAATACTATTCAAGGAGGTATTTTTGTAATGTATAAATTTCACTGAAAACTTTTGAAAAATAATATTTCTTGTATAAAATATTAATAACTTTCAATCGAAAAAGATTATACTTATAAATTTATTATAGGGTAAGTTTTACTGCAAATATCTGTGACCTATGCTGGGGAATCAAAAGTAATATCCTCATTTTAAAATTCACTGGCATCTGTATATACACAGTGACTCTATCTTTTCCACATCAGTTCAGCATATGAGGCTACAGTGATCAGGTCACTTCCATTAAATTAAAGGAAAAACAATCTTAATTTAGTCATTGTTATTCTTCTGCCTGAAAATATTCTTCCCCAGACAACCATGTGCTTCATGCCTTCACCTCCTTTATTCTTTGCTCAGAGAATCCTTTCCAATTAGTTGTATTTCAATTACCACATCAGTTACTGAAACTTACATAGTGTATTTATTTTCTCACTTATATGATTCTTGTCTATTTCTTCCCCTTACGATGTAGTCTCTGGGAGGTCAGGAAAGTTTGTCTGTTATGTTTCCCCTGTATCTCCAAGGCTTGCATGAGTGCCTAACACATAATAAGTGCTCAACAGATATTTACTGAAAGGATAAACAAAATCTGTCTTATTTTTGTTTCTTATAAATAATTTAGTATTTACTGATTAATCAATAATTTTTCTTGATCGTATTTCACATTATTTATTTTATTCACTTGAACATGTTAAAGAAAAAGCATTATTTTGATAATTTGGTATAACTTAGGTACATACATATGTCAATTTGCATACACTGAAAGATTAAGAACTCTACAAAATATATTTATCTTCTAGATTCCTTGTGGTAGAGATTCTAGTCGTGTGTTAGTCCATTCTCATGCTGCTATGAAGAAATACCCGAGAGTGGGTAATTTATGAAGAGCTTTAATTGACTCACAGTTCTGCATGGCTGGGCAGGCCTCAGGAAACTTACAGTCATGGTTCAAGGCACCTCTTCACAGGGCAGAAGGAGAGAGAAGAATAAGGAGGAGAAAAGGCCCCTTATAAAACCATCAGATATCATAAGAACTCACTTTCATGAGAACAGCATGGGAGAACCGACCACATGACCTAATCACCTCCCACGAGGTTCCTTCCCCAGCACATGAGAATTACGATCTGGATTACAATTCAAGATGAGATTTTGGGTAGGGACACATCCAAACTATATTGAGTAGTGAGTGATCTTCAGAGTGCTGTATATTTTTGAGATAATCATCCTGACAGGATTTTCTTAAAATTAACGTAAAATACAGAGAAGAATTTTTTCAAGTATAATCAGGAAGAGAGTTGCCCCAATGAACTTGCCATAGATGTTGTACTTGTTATTCCTTTGGGTTATTTTTAAATCATATCCTTGATCCTCTCTTAGCCTTGTTTCAGAGATCTTGACCAATTTTTAAATCTGGGGATGGATCTTAAGCCTCTACACACATCTGTATAAGATGTGTGAGGCAAATAAAATAGCAAATAAATGAACACTGAAGCTTATTCATATCTTTTGTGTGGAAAGTCACGGAAAATGATGAGCAAATGTATGGCTGTACATTGATCCTAGTACTTAAAAATAAAAGTCACAATGCATTTAATTCTTCTGGTTGCTAAGGGACCTCTGTATCCAGAGTGTAAATTTTCGAAGCACAAAGCCTGCTATGTGCTCTCTATTCACAGATTCTCAATGTGCAAACATATAGGAGCTCTCAGGGGGGATTTTTTAAAAAACATGTCTTTATGAAGAACAAATCAGATCAGACTAATCTAATTCCCTCTGTGACATAGTGACAGACCCTGTGGTTAAGAGGAAAGCAATAGATACAAGTTCTTTATTTCAGTCAGGCTTCTAATTCACTCTCATATGACGTTAATTAGGGAGCAGCAAAGCAGAGTTGAGATCCTGCTATTAAAGCATGGGTCTGCAACTGCTTGGAAGGTCACACTCAGAGAGTAGTTATTAATCGGTTGACGCTGCCCTGAGAGGTGGGGGTGGCTATTGAGTGATGCTTCAGATACTGTCCTAGGTCCATTACTATATCTTTATCAATGACTGGGATGATTAAGTAGAGCTCTTAGTCCTTAAGTTCATGGATAACATCAAGTTGGGAGGGGTAACTGTCCTTGGAGAATAAACTTGAAAATTTAAATGACCTTGTTGAGACGAGAAAGTGGCTTGTGCAAACACAACAAGGGAGAAAGGATTGCATCCTAGGAAAAAATGTGAGGGGAAGCAAACAAAAGCAACTCAACAAACTGAAAGTGGGAAGTTGTAGGACTATATTTTTAGGTAGCCACAATGGGAGAGTGCAGTTAAATTAGCCCCCAAAGAGGGTGACTTAAAAATACTTACCATTCTCCCAAATGACTGCACTGCATATAAGAATATGGAGAAGTTCCTGCTTTTGAGTAGAATGTAGAATGTGGCACTCTCCATTCTTGTCAGTTAAACTGCTTATCACCTATTCAATTTTACATACCTGTCTTTACTTGATATCCTAGGCTAGCCACACCTTTAATACCTCATTAGAACGTAGGAAAAAGACTTTCTGGCAGACAAAGAAGATACTACCACTTACTGGTATCTATTTGTTTGCTAAATGGAGTGCGCATTTTATTTTCCTTGACCCTTTTTTGCTCAAACTGGCTGTCTTGGTTTCTGTTACCCTATCCTCTTAGTTTTTAGCAAAACATTGTAATCATTGATTTTCCTTATATTCTAGTCTCATGGTTTCTGATCAGTAGGTGAATTTCATCACCTTGATTTATTGGGTATGGGTAATCTGGCTACTTGCTAAACTTGACCATAATAACATTGCAGTGTCATTTAATATCACAGTGCTTTCAGACTCTTGCATGTCTGCTTCTTTCAACCTCTGACCTCATCCCAGATGATAACTTGTCAGTTTTGACTCCCTGCCAAGATTTAACCCAGCACCTAACCTTGATTTCTGGTGTTTATTTGTTCTCTATCTCCAAATTGATTGCCTGGCTTCAGACCTCTGACACCCTTTTGGTCACCTTCTGTAGCCTACATACACAGGGCTGGGCTTGAGCTCCATGCCTGCCTACTATGTGAATATCTTAAATGATATTTATTGCTTTGGGGATGGGGAAGATTCTAAAAGTATCTTAAAACAAAATCATTGTAAAATTAAAACCATACCAAAAAAAGACTCAGAGGTAATGATAATCCCTTGCATTTCCCATTCTTTTCCACTAAGAATGTTTCTTGATAAAATCTGGTATATAATCATCCAGGTGTGTATAATACCTATAACATTTGATACATAATAAATATTTTTAATAAGATGATATAATTTGCTGCAACTTTCTTTTTCATCAGTTTCCTTTTGATGAATGTTTCTAAGTTTCTCCTATTATAAAAAGTACTATATCTATATCCTCATAAATTTATCTTTGACATCTTTGACATTTACATATATGTTTCTAGGATAAATTTATTGAAATGTAACTGATAGAAATTGAAAGAAACTGTGATGATGTCTTGATGACACAGGGATTTGATTGCAGTCTATCTTAAAATGCTCAAGCTTCAGGTAAATATCTATAAATTAAATTGTGAGCGATCTAATTTTCCACTTTTTTAACAAAAAAAACTTTTAAAACTTAAACATAAAAATAATAGTAATATATGTAATTTATATTTGAAAAAATATCAGTAATATCTGAAACTTTTCTTTCTGAAGCTCAATTGTTGTGATATCTAAGCTCGTAAGCCAAGGAGAATAGTTTTTCACACTGTTATTTTTAAAGGAACTTTACATTTCCCCCCTGCCCAATAATCCAACTTTTGTTTCCTTCAATTATTTTTTTAATTTGATATAAATTTAGATTCAATATTTTGGGTTTCACTCAAAGATCTTCTTTTTGTAGATTACCACAATGAAAGATACACATCTCTGACCATTGAACACAACTTTTAAAACATTTCAAAATAAATTAAGAGCCAAAAAAAGCTTTAGAATATCAATATAGTTTCTTTTCCTTATTGGAGAGCAAACCTTTAGCGATATCCCTGGGGCCCTTGAATTATCTATTAGCATGTGGCATTTCAGATTCACAGGTCTAAATTTTCTACTTTAGTCTACTTCTATTTTCAAACTCAGTTTCTAAAATACCAGAAGTTTTCCTTAAAAGCTAAAATGTTAGGAACAACTTTCTTGTGGAAGGCACTGCTTCTGTTATAAAGCTTTGGATTTTCTGGTTAAATAGAAATGTTTACCTAAAGTAAACATGATATAAGACTGAGAGCCTGAAATGGGCTTAGAATTTTATTAGGTTCCCCCAAAAGAATCATTTTGAGTAAGGTGGCTGATGTAATCAGTATTTTTGGGAAAAAAAATATAAAAGGTGAAATGTGCTAAAGTATTTTACTTGTACTTTACAACCATGAAAAAGGAAGAGTGAAATTGATTAGAGATTAAAAACATAGATACTCTCACAGTCAGAAAAGAAATTGAAAAGAAATAGGCAATCATAGGAAAAGGAATTTTTAAGAAAACAATTTTGAAAATTATGACATTATTATTCTGCAATGTGGAGCTCTCCATGTTTGTGAAGAGGTGTGTGATCATTGTTCTTCATTTTTCTTCTGTGACATGGTAAGATAGGACTTCAAGATGAGTCATGTTATGTAGACATAAAAACAAAAGAAACACACCCAGACGGCTTTTCTTGAATCCCAGTGAACAAGAATGTGAACAGATACAAAACAAGAATACTTACAAGACTGAAACAATATAGGATCAATTTATTCTTATATCATGCTGGGTTTTAAATTTTCATTATTGAATTTTAAAAATTATTTGTGGGTTCTATGACTTAAGTAGGTCAGGTACTCTGGTATATATTTTAGTTATCACCTTATCAGGGGGATAACATACTCCTACAGTACATCCAGGAGACCAGTTGATGGATGTCCATTTTGCTACACAGACTTAATAGTGCAGATGATCCCTGGTATAGGATGCTTCAACTTAAGATGTTTCAACTTTACAAATGTAATTCCGTTATAAATTGAGGAGCATCTGGATTTATATTGCTTTGACTTAGGATTTTTCTATTTCACAACGGGTTTATCAGGGCATTAAGTTCACTTTTGACTTACAACATTTTCAACTTACGGTATTTTTGACTTATGATAGGTACGTTGGAACGTAACCCCATCATCAGTAAGTCAAGGAGCATCTACATATGAAAGATCTAGAATGTATTTTTAAGGTACAAGTTACAACATTCCTGTGATTACAGAAAGTAAGACACATAAAAAAAAAAAAAAAAAAAAAAAAAAAAAAAAAAAAAAAAAAAAAAAACAAAAAAAAAAAAAAAAAAAAAAAAAAAAAAAAAAAAAAAAAAAAAAAACTAAGGTCCACAGAAAATCTTCGCCTCTGGGAAGATTTTTCATGGCCCTTTCCAAATTCCCCTGGTTACTAGCTATCATTTTATTTTCTGAACTGCTAATGTATCCTGTAAATGAATCTTTCTGAGTATCCATAACACTTTATTGCACTTGTTTTTCACATATCTAACTCCTTGTATCCAAGTTAGGTATATCTTATTTGACTACCTATGGTGCATATGACAGTACCTAATGTCTAGTAAGTACCAAATAAATACTATTGATTATTTGCTGAATCTTAAAGCATCCTCTGAATTAACTCCAATCTACTTATCATTACAATTTTTGTCATAAAATAATATGTGCAAAAAAGGAACTATTTATTGTGTCCATTATGCATAAAGCAGCAATGAATTACTTTTACATGTGGGAGAATATTAGCTGTCATACAAAGCAAATAGATTATATTTTGAATTATGAAATTAACAAGGTAGACATATATAAACATGAATAATGCATACATATTTGTGTGTATTATATATGCATGTGCATGTATAATACATACGTATATAAGTGTGCATACATATATACATAATATATAAATACATATGTATATATGGGGAGAGAGAGAGAGAATTGAATACACATAGAAAATTGCAGAGGCCTATAGAACAATCTATGCAAAGTGTGGTTCATGTACTGGTTATTAATTCTCAAACTGTTAGTTACTGGTCTGCAGTAAGATGAAGCACTTGAGCTGAAAAGTAAATCAGATATAGAAATAAGCATGATATTTAGTTGAGCTGAAAAGTTCTTGTTGAAGAAAACAGTGACGTGATTTACATGCTGGCACAAGTTCCTGTTCTTATTGTGGGCTGGCATTTCAAGTAGCATTGCAATATAAAACTAATGTGTTTAATCTGCATGCAGAAGGATCTATGCTCTATGACAACATTTCTACCACTTTAGCTGTTGACCCTGCAGCTAACTGCAAAGAAAGATGATTCACTGACTTACAATATCCCATTAGTTCATGTACCATGAGAGAATACCTCAACTTTATGATAATATAAAAGTACTACATATAATAGGAACATCAACAGAAAAACAGGCAAAAGAAACAATTTGGATTTTTAGATAAGTGCTCATAAACACATCAATGAGTTCAACATCATAATGAATGGATAAATGTAAATGGAGACTATGATAGAAACCATATCTCACCTATTGAATCCCTCCCAAATTTAAAAATTGGATAGTATCAAGTGTCGACAAGGATGCAGAGTATGAGCACTTATCTACTGCCAGTATCTAAAATGGTAAATTTATATGATTATTTTGCTTCTATTTGTCATGCTTCAGGACTCCTCTGTCCTACTATCTTATTCTCTTGGATTCCTTCAGTGTCCATGTTATTGAGTGTCCTTTATTATTTTCTATTCAGTGCCTACTCACTTTGAACCATAGTATATGTAGACTGTCTTATATTGTTATTTTAATAACTTCAGTCCATGCTTATTCTCCTTCATTTTCCCAAATAGGTTGCAAAATCTTTGGGAGCAAAAATGTATTTTGAACATGTATTTTATATTTCATTGTTATTAATCCCCTCAGAATCCAGCACTATGCTTCTTATAAAGAGTGTAGTTAAATTCATATTTGTAAATGAGATTGAAAGATAATGATACATTATCCTAAATGGAGTAGAGAAAAAAAATGGTGAGGAGAAAAGGAAAGTTTTTAACCATCTTTATCTCCAGAGGTATTCTCACTTGGATGCAGTGAGAATAAGGACCAATGCTCTATTAACAACTTCAGTTTATTTCTAAAATGAAAAGAAATGAGAATAAAAGCTAACATGTATGACTTGGAGTGGAGCTGGGGAAGAGCAAGGGCAGAGAGTGGGATCACACAACTAAAGAATATTAGAGCAAAAATAGACTAGAGGTAAAATTGAGGATCAATCATTTTATCATTGAGCATTCTAAGGCCCAGAAAAGTTAATCAGGAGGATGTCTAGCTACTTATTCACAAACCCTATGTTTCTGATCACTTTACATAGCAAACAGGATGTTTTCAAAGAACAAACAAGGAAAGTAGAATATATTACTATTTGGGCATAGTTAAAAATGTTATCCTTATAAACATAAGAGAAAACATGTAGCTTGAAGGAGAAATTTGCCCAAGATTAGAAACAAGAATCTATAATAGATGTTTAAAAACTGTTAAGCCAATGATACTACTGGAGGCAGTCAAACCACCCCTTCTCTCCCCAAGGAGGAGCTAGGTTTATGCTAGAGTAGCCAGCCAGGTCAGGCAATGTGCCCACTGTGTCACTGATCCAGCCTTGCTATCAATTGGTAACTAAGTGGAGTTCCTGGTGATGCGTTTCCACTGACATCATGATTCTGAAGTACTCCTGGCCATCACTTTCAGTCTTTGGATAGTTATATTCTCCTGAGTGGCCAGAATGAGATTAAATTGGTAGCAAAGAGCTACCAAAAAATTTGTGAAATCTCTTGCAACATGTTCAGTTGTCAAAGCCAAATGCAATCAACAGGCAGTCATATTCTATTGTTGTAATACACATTATTTTATATTGTTTTGTAACAATAAAGACTAGATCAATTAGAAAGCTCTCAAGATTCATTTTAAAAAAGGACTTGACTTTTATTATAATTTTGCTAAAGATAATCTTAGAAGGAGGTTTGAATTAATAATAACTCAGATTTCTGAAAGGAGAATTTTGTTTGGTGTTCATAGTGCTTAAATATACCTCATACTCTTTAAATAACATACAGACATATACATCAGATAAGCATAGAGGAAAAATGGAAACCATTGAGATGTAGTTATTCTTTAACAATTTGTCTTTATATAACATTATGTGGTCATGTTCTGAGAGGCAGGTAAAGGAGTTGATCCAATGATAACCTGTGAACTTCAGATTGTTGTTTAATAAAACAACATGACCATCTGTGTTAAGTAATAACCATATTCACATTTAAACTTCTTTAGGAAATTTACACTGTTTTCCATTGCACTTTTTTTGTGTGTGCATGTTGCAGTGTTAGTGGCAAATGTGGATGAGGTGGTGATTTGGAGAGTTAACTGTGTTACAAGCCTTGATTCTTCCATTGTCTTATTGTGTGACTTCACAAAATAACTTACCTTTTCTGTGTATTTTGTTTGTCAAACTGTACTACTTGCATGTAAAGTATTTGTGAGGCTAAGTTAGGTGAGAGACAGCAAGCATTTTCAGCTCTTCAGATTATATATGCCATATAAATACAAAATACAGACATCTGTATTCATTGAACGGAATTTTGCTGTGACAACTATAAATACAGAAATACATATTTGGCTACTTAAATTGATCATTGGTTGAAACATTTATTTAAAAAATGAGGTATACTTCTGAGATATTATCATCCACTCAGTGCAACAGACATGACCTCCACGAGACAGCCCTCTGATTATTACTGTGAAGCACGAGTTGTGTGAACTCTGTTTCTAGATTTGTGTTTTAAAAAAAGCTTTTTATTTGCAAGATATTGCCTAACCTCAATTACTGAGTGATACACAGACAAT